>NW_023626656.1:0-2841 GCF_014905685.2 Nematolebias whitei | reverse complement strand
CGGGTGGCGAGCTGGTCCTTGATGGGTTTATTGAGAGCGTGAATGAACGCTCCTCTGAGAGCCGTCTCACCCCAATTAGATTCCTCCATGAGAATGCGGAACTGGATGGCGAACTCCGCTACAGACAGATTGCGTTGTTTAATTGAAAACATCTTCTGGGATACTTCCTCCTGCAGTAAAGGTAAGTCAAACACCATGCGGAAATCATTGAGAAAAGTGGATGGGGTTAAAGAGTCGATGGTACGCCGGCGTAGATATGAGCGGGCCCTACGGAGAGCGTCACCTTTCAAGGCAGAAATGATGAAGGAGATACGGGAGGCATCTGAGGAGTAAGTTACTGGAGCCCTGTTGAATACCAGTTCACACTGGAGCAAAAACCAGCACATTTTGTAACGTTACCTTCAAAACATTCTGAAGGACGGATGTCGGGCTCCCGGGGGGAATGAGTTGAGGCTGGACTAGCAAAAACGGGTGGGCCCGGCATCTGGGTCACCTTTAGAGGGGAGACCCAGTCCTTTAACTCCTGTTGAATATAGTGAACCAATCCTCCGAGCAGTTGAATGTTAGTCTGCAAAGTATCTTGTTGAGAGAGCAGTTTTTGAAAAGTGGCTTCATGATTATCAACCCGTTTACTTTGGTCCTTAAGGGACCGCTGTGACCGTTCCTCATCAGCTCTGCCTTGAGGGTCTAGTTGGCTGGGATATTCTGTTAGGGTTTTATCCATATCTGACCCCAGATGGCAGAACCGAAAAAGGAAAACAGGCACAGCGTTTATCAAAAATAATCTGTGTTTATTTTCTCCGGAAAAGGGGAGTTGGGCTGCAAAGGAAAAGGGAGACCAGGTGAGTCAGACCGTCCTCTCGTTGATGAGGTGAGATTTAAGCAGACTGGAATAAGCTTACTGGTTGTTTCTTGTAACAGGATCCTTGGAGGAGCACACTGTGAGGTCCTTGTTCCTGAAGAGTCAGCCACAAGATGAGAAGGTGAGTTCCTTCTTGTTGAGGAGTTTGTTTGTTGTGGGAGCAGAGAGAGCAAGAGCAGGCTGGAGGTCGTTGACTGGTAGTTGAGGCCTTGGAAGGTTGGTTTGAAGCAGGACGTGGAAGTCACTGGAAACATAAAGCATTCAAGCTTGTTGTAGGAGAAAATGTCTGAAGACAACAAGGTTGAACATTATCATACCGTTACCATTCAAAGGTAATGTCCCAGCACTAGAGGAGAGTCTGGCAGCAGCTTAAGTAGTCTGGCAGAGCAGTCCTCCAGACAGGGAACAGATGCAGCTAATCAGCTGATTGCTGCCTGCAGCAAAACTGTGGGAGAAAGTGAGTGGCACAACACAAGAACCAGAACTCCTACATAGGGATGGTGCTATCTAGTGGACCTTTCCTGTCTGTATTCCCTAGTGTTTCGCATTTTAATTTATTATTATTAAATAGTATTTTATTTTGTATGTCTGCCTCCCGAGTCCTGTCTGCTCAACTGGGTTCTTTCCTGTCCTGCCTGAAACCCTTTTACAAAATGAATTATAGAGAAACCTCAGCTCGATGGTTCCATGCATTTGCTCAAGGTTCAAGGTTCAATGTTCTTTATTGTCATTCACATCACATGTGGTATATGAGGTGGAATGAAGTTGTGTACCCAAGGTCCCAGTTACACGCAAAAATAAAAAGAACTAAAGAATATAAAGAAACAGTATACAAGGATCTAAAATATACGCTAAACATAAATAATGTAAAATAATGAGGTTTATTAAAAAGGTATGTTAAACAGCAGCCTGAACAGGAGTTTGCAGTGATGGGTATAAATACATCAGCTTAAAGGCAAGAACTCAGCAGCACAGATAAGTCACATATCACTAATTACAGTGGCATTACAGTGATTTTTCTTTTTCTTTCTTTTTTCCTCCTTACAGTGATTTTCCTAGAAAGGGATTCATGAGTCTAACAGCCTCAGGAAATAAGCTGTTCCTCATTATAGTGGTTCTACACTTGCTCTGAAGCCTCCTGCCTGAGGGGAGCAGGGAAACAAGTGTGTGTGTTGGGTGAGTGGGGTCTTTCATGATGCAGGTGGCCCTCTTCCTGCATCTGGAAGTGTAGATGTCTATGATGGTGGGGAGGCTGAGACTGACTAAAACAGTCTTCTGTGCAGCCTTCACCACTCTCTGCAGAGCTTTTCTTTCTGCAGCTGTGAGGACTGATCTTCCCAGTCCAGCTCGCTTCAGTCGCCGGAGGAAGTAGAGTCTCTAATGTGCTTTCTTGATCAGGCTGGTAGTGTTGTTGTTCCAGCTGAGGTTGTCATTCAGGTGCACACCCAGGTAATTGTAACTGGTGTTTTGCTTTCCGATAAGCAAAGGTAACCACTGGAAAATAGGATAAACACCTTGCTTGCAGCCTCTCCTCCAAGGGATCCGGAAGCTAACCTCAACGCCGTGGTATTACCTGCAGCTTTCTAAAGTAGCTTCTTTAAGGCTGCGACGAGGTGATTCATCCAGAAAATTAACGACCTTCTATCCGTGAGTCACACCCTAATCTCACTCTATTACCTCAAACCTACCAAGCAGCAGGGTTGGGTCGTTTGGTCCAGAGAAACTCACGTTATGGTCGCTCACCTCTTAATTTAGTGTTGCAATTGTTATCTGTTCTGGTAATCTTTAGGGCCCTGGAAAACGGGCTCAAGGGTGTTGTTACTCACTGGCTAGGGAACCTTTTAAAACCTCCAATTTTTATGTTGTTATAGTTGAACCAAGCTTTACCATGTGTTTGTTCAATAAGGATGAAATAATAGTCCAGAGTTATACGTTTTGCTTTGCTTTAATCAATAATCTTCGCAGGGTTGCAGCAACAG
>NW_023626655.1:276-2842 GCF_014905685.2 Nematolebias whitei | reverse complement strand
GCTGGGAGAATGATGATGTTTTTGTCCTTGCTAAGAGTGGTGAGTGCATCCCTCTCCTCTCTACTGATGTTGGAAGGTGGTGGTTTGGCATTGCTGAGGCAGGATGAAACTTTGCTTCTGAGCTGTTCTGCTTCAGCCTCTTTAATTTTGTTGTTGCGGATGGCTGACTCAGTAGCTGTGATCATCTCCACCAGAGGAATTCTACTTGGTGCAACTGCAAAGTTCAGTCCCCTGGCAAGAATCTCTGTCTCTGGCTGGGTGAGCTGTCTGTCAGATAAATTCTTCACCCACTTTTCTGTCTCCCTGGCATGTAATTGACTACTGGAGTGTTGTCCTACACTGAATGTGTTGTTATTGGAATAGTGATGGTGTTGATGAGTTATTAGTAAGTTAAACTTGTTTTGTTGTCGAGTCTTGGACTTGACATGCTGTGCTAAGCGTGCCTGATCTGTACAGTCCAACACTTGCTGAAGTGTGGTCTGATCTAGACACGTTGTTAGTTTCTGTTTAATGTGCTCTTCTATGGCCTTCAAGGCCTCAATAGTAAAATTGGTCTGTCTCACCCATTCAATCAGCAGCTGGGTCTGTGCCTTCTGAAGGATCTTGCTTGCACCGTGCAAGCAAGATCCTTCAGAAGGCACTTTCCAGAAGGCACTCTCTTTCACTCGGTCACTCTTTCAGGGATGAAAATGTTCACATCCTGGACAGAGAGGAACGATGGTTTGAGAGAGGAGTAAAGGAGGCCATCTTTGTGAAAAGAAATCGTCCATCATTAAACAGGGGTGGAGGCCTCCGGGTTCAACTGTCCCCCTCTTACAATGCTGTGATTGCTAGTATCACTCAGCCCTCTGTGAACAGTAAACAGCCATCAGTGTGCTAATGATCCATTGTTAGGCTGATGGTCCTTCTTGAGCATGTGATCAGCTGGTTTTGGTTGTCAGCAGCAAAACTGGTTGATCCACTCTGAGAAGGTGCTATTTAAGAGACTGAGCTGAATACAGCTCCTCAGACTGAGGAAGTCTCTTGGATGAGAGACGAAACGTTTCTACATTTTTTTGTTGTTTTGCTTTGTTTTGTTTTTTTGAATGTCCAGAGGACCAGATTTAACTTTTTTAGAAGCGGCAAAAAGTTCCAAACAGCAGCGGGTTCAGCATTGAACGTAGTTCATTTTCCGTGTTTTTCCGGTAAGTTGATGCAAATACGACTCTTTTTCTCCATTGTGAAGCGTTATCTGACTGTTCTGTACCACAATTTATCAACATTAATACTTCATGTCTCCAGTTTTAGTTAATGAAACATGTTAAATTACTAGTTGTGTTTTAACTGCAGCTGCTCTGCAACATGACGGTTTAAACGGGTCTATTTCTAATTCAACGTTTTAAAATACTAAAAACAATTACTGCTTACATTTTGAAAGGTGGTCTTTTTTAAATTTATGGTAATTTCAGTTACTGAACTCAACTAGAAAATATTTGGCCTTTTTTTCCTGAGAGATTCATTCAAGCTTTATTTCTACAGGTAAATCCCATTGAGCCTCGAGGACTCATTTACAAGAGAGACCTGATTTAACAAAGAATGATGACAACATGACAACAAGACTGACATAATTTAGTTCAAGTTGTAGATCATTTGTCAAAGACTGCAGCATAAGTTGTGACATTATCATTAAAGAAAAACGTGATTGTGGAGATGAGTCAATTTTTTTCATGTTTTCCAGGTAAACCAGAGGAGAATGACTTCATGAACTGAATGTTGCATTCAAAGTATCACAAAGGTACAAGATCTCATTTTCTGTCTTCTATTAAACAATAACAGCTGAATCAAGATGTTTGAATAAAATTACTTTAACACCATAACCTTCACAAAGTTGGTATTTACTGCAGGACTGTTCATTTACATTAGTTTTATATTATTAGTGTAGTGTTTGGTAATCATGGGTCAAGTTGAGATGAGACTCTTTCAAGACAGAACAAGAAATAAGAATTATTACCAAGAATATATCAGCATCAATAAACTGTAGGACAGTAACAAAAAACACTTATTAAACTATCACAGGTACATTGAGATGGAGCTGGAAGTTCTTCTTCATGCCAGTTGTCTTCATCTGATCTTTTGTAAAAATATGTCAATTTATTTTCCATTGTTAACATTTTTCTTCACAGGACTGAGTTAATGTTCTTGTCTGTGAGTTTCTTCTGTCCTGCTTATGTATTTTTTTGTTCTAATTGTTCCCTCAGGTTGTTCATCTCTGTTCCTTGACTGCCTGTTGATCCATCCTCCTGGTCCTGTTGATCCTGGATCATCAGATCCTGACATGTCCCCGTCCTCTGAGGACACATTTTCATCTTTCCCTCATCTCACTCGCCTCATTTCTGTTTCTTCCTCCCTCAGTCTCTGAAATTACAACGTCGCAGTTAGAATGAAGATTATTGTTCAATAAAAATATGACATGTCTTATTTAACACTGTTCGTACCAAAGTTTAATTTAGAACAACATGTGTGATCACTGGTCAGGTCACTGGTCAGATCACTGGTCAGATCACTGGTCAGATCACTGGTCAGATCA
>NW_023626655.1:0-266 GCF_014905685.2 Nematolebias whitei | reverse complement strand
TGGAGGACAAGGTGGAGCATTATCCTGCAGAGAACATCAGAAACAGCTTTATAACAGGAGTTACTCTGATCTTTTTTTAACGTTATAAAACACTGACATGGCTATATTGATCATTGTATTGCATATACATTATTTTTCTAACAAATATGTGTTTGCAGTCTCGTTTCCTTCTAAAATATAATTATAAATGTATCAGCTGCTTCTAAAAATGCTTTGATAAAATGCATAGTCTGTGAAATAATCAGTAATCAGTTAAGTAATCAGTT
>NW_023626654.1:0-2842 GCF_014905685.2 Nematolebias whitei | reverse complement strand
ACACTGGCACACACACACATACACACGCACACACAGGCACACATGCTTAAGGCTTGTTCCGATTCTTCTTCTACACATCCGGCTGCTCCTTCCCCTCTCTTGCTCCTCTGATCATTATCACATTCTCAAACCAAATTTGATCTCTCCAGCACCCCTGCCATCAGCCCCCCCCATCCTAACCTAGATACAAGCATGGAAGCAGGAACACCTGACACCGGAGCTGTGAGCATCATCTCTGGTTTCAGGGTACAGTTTGGGGATTCTGGATGCCGTCACATCCGAGCGGTCATCTCATGCGTGTCGTTAACGTTATGGTGGTGGTGGTTGGGGGGGGGGGGGTTTACTGAGGGAGGGAGAGAGGGCTGAAATTAACATCAGAACTGTTAATTGCCAAGTCAATTAGCATATGGTCTTGCTGCGAGCATAGTCACATGGTAATGAGGAATAATTGGGGTGGCGAGGGATATGTGAAGAGGCGTCAGTTCCCTCATGATGCACCCAGGAGGCTGGTGCAGAGAATAAATAACATTATTTATCAGTGCTGCCATGTTGTAGTTCACTATTTTCTCTTTAAGACCCATTTTCTTTTATCCCTCATGACTCAATTTTACCTTAAAGCTCTTTCTTTCCAAGTCCGTCTCAATGTTTCAGCACTGAGACATTTACACATCAACAAATTAAGACACATACAGGTTCCCTAATTGATGCTTTGTCAAACCAGTTGAACCTTAAAAGGAGCACCTTGAATGGTTGTCTATTTTTTTTCACCTACCTTTGAAATAGCTTCTTATTTTTCAAGAGACAAAAACGCATCTTTATGTCCTGGTGACTGGAAACAACCACGCACTCACACCTACGAACAGCTCAACCCAACATGCATGTTTTTGGAAGGTGGGAGGAAGTTGGAGTACTCTAAATAAATAAAAAAGCCACGCAGGCAGAAGGAGAACACAGAAGCCCTGTTCAGAACGAGTACAGCTGGGATTAGAGCCAGAAACATTCTGCGACCCACCGCACCACCGAGCAGCTAAAGCCTCAAGAGTTCATCTTATCTGTTTGTCTGTTTATGAAATGTATCATATAGCTGCTAGAAACACTTCAGTACATTAGAATTAATCAGAGATGCAAAGTAATTACCTTAAAGAGCTTCTTGTGTCTTACTTGAGTTTAAAAAAAAGAAGCATTTCTTTATTTTTACCCTCTTATTCTCATTTATCTCTTTGCATGTGTTCCTGGCAGCTGTGAAGGAGAGATGGACAAATTATTGTTTGGCCTAAATGTACTCAGGAAAGAATCTATCAGTGTCACAAATGGCTGTAAATTACCAGTGGCAACAAATAAGGATCAGAATTATAAACATCAGATAGGATCAGGTTTTTATGACTTCACAGTGAACTTGTCTTGGTTCCTGACAAGAACTACAAGTTCTGAGGCTGAGATTTATTTAAGCTGCTGCGTAGAAGAAGTGACTGTATTTCCTCAGGTTCTGGACATCATTCAAAATCCATTTTTAAACAATCTATGATCTTAACGTTTATAATATACTGACATTTTTTCCATGTTTATATTCTGTTTTTAACATAGACCTTGTGCTGTGTTGACACAAGGAGTATTTTTATCTGGACCAACCAATGTGCAGCTAAAACAAATCAACGAGCCGAGATGAGGTTCTGCATGTTTGCAACCTGACTGGATCGTTTGACCATTTCGATGTGGTGTTTTCTGGAAAGATTAGATTATATGTGTCAATCTCAGTTTGGAAAGAATGGACTTGTATTCTGGCTGGATTGATGGGCTCATAGCTAGTCAGAGAAAAGCCACCAACACTAAGGATGGCTGCACTTTTAAAACTTCAAGAATTATAAAGTCATTCTTGGAAACATTGTTTTATAAAAAATATGGTTTATCTCTGCAGAAATATTATAATATTCTTGTTAAAAGTTCTTCAGGCTGCACAGGAGGTGCTGCAGTTAGCTGCAGCTATTTGCACTTGCAAATAATCAGAGAGCTCTGCATTAGTAAGTTGAAAATGAGCGTTCTCTTGAAGTGCTACAACATTTTCGAGAGTGGAGTTGTTTTAGGAACTGCAGTAACTTGCTGTGTTCTTAGCTCCATTCAGACCAGTCAGCTCATCAGTCTGGTCCAAACTAAACACCATTTCACCAAACTGAGGTTGTTCATAGAGCTATCTGCAACAGGTAAGACATTGATTATTCACATCCTTTTCACAAAACCTCATTTTAAGACATCTAGCTATCCCTTTACTTATAATAATATAATGCAGTTTTATAAATAAAAACATCAACACAATCAAATGTAGATGTTCATAAATAAGCAGCATTAGTCTCAACTTTCATGTTGCTTTCACCGACAAACAAATAAACAAAAAAAAACATTCTTCCATTTTGTTCTGTTCTCCTAAATGTTCGTTCATAGAAAGAGAATCAATTATTCTCACTTCAGACTGGAGGAATCTGACAGCCTGGTTTCTTTTATGATTGATAGATGAGCTGTTAGACATCCAGACGACCTCAGTGGGATCTCATTTGCATACTTGTGCACATTTTGAAACTATTAATCTCACCCACAAAACTCACTCCATTACTGTGCACATAGTCAAGAGTGGAGCTGTTGGATAAGAGGAAGAACTGAAACGAGTCATCAAAATGCAATAATCCTCCTAATCATTACTCCAGTAATTAGACAGCATCTGGCTGTGTGTTATGTTTGATAATTATAGGAGGCTTTAATTGTTCTGGACCGCTTGCTACCCCCCCCCCCAACCGCCCCCCTGAATAACGGCAGTTCAGTACTCTCCCCCCCCCCCCCCGCGTCCAGAGAG
>NW_023626653.1:0-2842 GCF_014905685.2 Nematolebias whitei | reverse complement strand
GGCACTGGTGTTGTGTAAATGAACAGCAGAACCGCAGAGAGAAAGGAGCAGATTTCACTCAAAATACGCGCCGTGTAAACGGCCCCTTAAAGTGAAGTGTGGAGCTGAACTGTGTTAGGAACCGTCTGGATCCTGCAGTGAAGCTGTCCGTGATTCAGACTTGTTGAAAACAAGCTTGCTCTTCTTCACAGCTTGTTGTTACGACATCACGATGCGTTCAATTTCAACTAGAAAATACAATTCTCTACACTGGGGGTGTTCAATTAAAACTCACTGAGGTCCAGTTAATAAAATTTCTTCCTAGTGAAAGGTCCGAACGAAAGTCCAACGTTTGTTTTTTATGGTCTTGCCTACCCGTATTCACATTTTCACTGTTAACAAACTGCACTATAGTAAACAACTAGCACTTTTACCATATTTAAAAGTAGTCCCAGACAAATAGTGCCCTGAGACAATTTCAGTTGTGAATTGTCGCTATATAAATAAACTGAATTGAAATAAATTTAGGGCCTTTATTTCAGATTAAAACAGAAAGCTCAGAATAAAATATATCTTAAATGTGCAAACAGAGCCTAATAAGACCTTTTCTCTTAAGTTGAAGAGGTCCAAGCCTAAAGAATTGAAGGCTTACACTTAAAGTAATAAAGTTAACTTCTTTAGAAAACAGAAAATAATTTAAAAAGTGGCTCTTTTAGTATGGTATGGTATGGTATAAAGTTTATTAATTTAAAAAAAGTACAAAACAATTCCATAACAATATAAAAAAAGATACAAAAGATTTAAAATGAAAGGCAGCAGAAAGAAGAAAAAATCTTATTATATCTGCCCCTTTTTTCAAACAATTATTTCAATCATGATAATCTTCAAGTAACATACAAAATGAATAACTCTTTCTAATTTTTCTAATTCTAATACAAAGAACACACTAAGCTACTTCATATATACTTTTTTTAACAATTCAGCTTTGATCTTTTTCTTAAATGTACACATTGACTTGGCATTTTTCACATCACTCTCTAGACCATTCCACAATCCAACTCCTTGGATTGAGGTAGACCTTCCCTTCAGACTAGTTCTGAATTTTGGTTTGACAAATATCTCTATCCCCTTAAGATTATAACTTTGTCTTTTAACAAAATTTCTTTGGATATTTAATGGTAATGTGTTATTTTGAGCTCTATACATAACTGATAAAATACTGAAATCTACCAAATCATGGAACTTCAATAATTTCAGTTGATAAAATAATGTGCTTGATGGGTGACTGTAATGCTTTCTGGTGATAATTCTTACAGCTCTTTTCTGTAAAATAAAAATAGGTTTTGTAAATGTTTTACACGCTTTCCCCCAAACATCAATGCAATAGATTAAATGTGGAACAATGATTGTGTTATACAACATGTACAGAGCTTTATCATTTAATAATTCCCTGACTTTGTCTAGTACTGCAATAGATTTAGATATTTTTGTTCTTTCAGAATTTATGTGATTTTTCCATGTTAGCTGTTCATCAATGATTACACCCAAAAATTTCATCTCATTAACTCTACAAATCTCAACACCCTCAATTTTAAATGGATCATCAACAGTTCTCTTTTTGTTGCTAAATATCATGTATTTAGTTTTATCTAAATTTAATGATAATTTATTAATTTTAAACCAAGTTTGTATTTTGTCAAATTCTGTCTTCATCAATTCCAACATCCGTTTTACATCTTTACCCAAACAAAAAAATGTGGTCATCTGCAAAAAGGACACATTTGAGGAGTCCTGATACATTCACTAAGTCATTCACATATAAAATAAATAACTTTGGTCCAAGTACAGAGCCTTGAGGAACTCCACAGTATAAAAAAAGTGTAAACAGAGCAAGTAAAGATGGTTATCTTTTTTTGCTTAAAGAGGCACCAACCTATAAAAATGTACGTTTTCTAGTAAAACACTTCAGAAAACAATAAATAAAAATGTCTCTTTTAGGAAAAAAACTGAAAACAGAGCATTTAACACCTTTTCTCTTTTGTTTATTCTTTATTTTACTTTTCTTAATGAGAGAAATGGACATGGGATTGTCCTGCCAGTAAATTAAATCTAGGTTAGAATGGAATCAGAGCCGTTCTCATGTAGCTGAGCATCATCAGTAACATCTGTAATCATCAATGACTCTGAACAGCTGCAGCTGTGTCAGCTCATCATCTGCTAAGATTTCTGATTTTCTTCTTGCTGTTGAAGCTGACATCGGGATTTGTTAGATTTTTCCACACGTCTCGTCTTTTTGTTTTCCATCAAATGTCTCAGCAACCGCATTTAAGCACTCCTTCAGGACTGTGCCGTCACTAAATGTTTTTTTTATGTTGCCCCAAAATCCACGATACGTTGAGTGAACATTCAGCAGCTGCTGGGCTGTAAAAGTATTTGTGGTGAGGAGTGTGGGTCTGTCATACTGGGCTTCCAGTTCGGTTAATTTACTGCTCTCTGCTCAGACTTCAGCAGATACCGTTGATCAAAAGAGATGAAGAGCACTTCACGTTGCCACTTTTAATTAATGTGACCGTTTCAGAGCATATGAGGCAAACAGGTTTTGAACTGCCTGCTGGAAGAATGAACATTAATTTCTCTGTCCATTCATCTTTAAAACAACGGTTTTCAGCATCAGCTTTTCTTATTTTGGAGCACAACATGCTGTCTCTTCCTCTGTTCCTTCTCAACTCTTCTCTGAGAGCTCGCTGCACCGGCCCTGCAGGGAAAACAAAATATTTGATTGGCTCATTAACTGAGTGACACTATTACTGTAACACCTGAAGTAGAGTAAACCTCCAAAACACCTCCCCTGTCTCTGCACCTT
>NW_023626652.1:0-2842 GCF_014905685.2 Nematolebias whitei | reverse complement strand
GTCCCTGAGGTCCAGTGTCCAGAGCTGCAGTCTTCATTTAAAATAAAGCCTGTAAATGATTTTTGTGTGTTGGTAGCATTTTCAGTCCTTAGTTTACTTACTCCTTACATAACTACCTCACTAATATCCATAATGTGCAATATAATTATGAAGTACTTGTATTTTTCACTTTCATAGTGCTATTATATCTACAGGTCCTTCTAAAAAAATTAGCATATTGTGATAAAGGTAATTATTTTCCATTATGTAATGATAAAAATGAAACTTTCATATATTTCAGATTCATTGCACACCAACTGAAATATTTCAGGTCTTTAATTGTTTTAATACTGATGATTATGGCATACAGCTCATGAAAACCCAAAATGCCTGTCCCAAAAAATTAGCATATTTCATCCCACCAATGAAAGACAAGTGTTTTTAATACAAAAAATGCCAACCTTCAAATGTTCAGTTGTGCACTCAATGCTTGGTCGGGAATCATTTTGCATGAATGACTACTTCAATGCGGCGTGGCATGGAGGCAATCAGCCTGTGGCACTGCTGAGGTGTTATGGAGGCCCAGGATGCTTCGATGGCAGCCTTAAGCTCATCCAGCGTGTTGGGTCTTGCGTCTCTCAACTTTCTCTTCACAATATCCCACAGGTTCTCTATGGGGTTCAGGTCAGGAGAGTTGGCAGGCCAATTGAGCACAGTAATACCATGGTCAGGAAACCATTTACCAGTGGTTTTGGCTCTGTGAGCAGGTGCCAGGTCGTGCTGAAAAATGAAATATTCATCTCTGTAGTGAACTTAATCTGAGGTCAAAACTCTTGACCTTAAGAACCTTGTGGGACAGGAACTGTCATTTCATTTATTTGAATCCAGAAATACAGGTTCACCCATCCTGAGACTTTCTTTCTTGAAAATTCAAGTGAAAGAACACTCTCTTTTTATTATCATTACTATTTTACAAATGTTGATAATCAAAGTGTCTTAGTTCAAACCATTTTAGATGTTGCAGTGAACTAATCAATTTTATTAACTGTGTAATGATTTTTAATTCTCATGCAAAGTTAGAATTCATGTTGAGGTCTGTTACAGATTTTTATGCATTTTCTGATTTCTGCCTTTGAATGAGCAAGTGTGCGTTTCCAGGGTCAGGAGTTGAAGCAGACATGTGTTGGAACAACTTTCCTGTTTATATCCTCTCAGACGTCAACAGGGGGGTTTTGGCACCTGTTTCTTAAACTCGCCAAAACAAAACTCTCTCTGTCTGTGAGAACATTTCTGATCTGTTCCATAACAATTCTTGCTGCCTTTTAACCTTTTACGTCACAAAACACACCCCGTCTGGTCGGTTCTGGCCAATGGGGAGACTCCCGAATGAACCGGGAAAAGGGCTCTTTAAAATGTCGGTACTTCCTGGTCTACTCAGTTCTGTCACAGTTCTGGAAGTTCTGTCAGTTCTGTGAGGGCTGTGAGAGTTCAGTTCTGTGGGAGTTGGGTCTCTGTTCAGTTCTGTGAGCCGGGAAGATCCTGACATGACAACAGAGCTCTTCCGAGTTTCATGGGATTATAACATCTTCACTGAGGTGAGCTGTGGCGGACAGAATCTCGCCGCTACTCCGGACGAGTAACAGCATCCTACGGAGACGCTGAAAGGGTGCGTTAAACGGAATCTCGCCTGAGACATCTCCAGGTAAAAGAGTCGATTTCACCACCTAAGTGTACTGTAAGGAAGAAGCTGAAGAAAGCCCGGAGAGTGCCGTTCTGTTCAACACTCTCCCTCAAACCCCATCTTTTACTCTTCTTTAAACTTCTTTCCCATCTTTAAACTCCTCTCTCAAGTAGAAATTCTTCCAGATATTTAGAAATGTCTGTGTAAAGTGCTCATCCACCGCCGTGTGGGTAAAAGATCATAATTGTACAGTTTTCATAAATGTCTGTGGTGAAGCAACGGAAAAATCATGGCCGTATGATTTTTCCTGATTGATTGCTTATGTTGTTATTTTCATAATTTGCCAAATTAATGTAAATGTTTGATGTTAAACTTTGATTCTGTAAATAAATGACCGCATTCATTTTGATGGGTCAAAGATAAATGACGTCTCACGTTTGCATTTCATTAAATTCAATGCACGTTTTATTCAGTCCAGAAAAATGAGGAATCCGTGTTAATTGATGAATATATCTGAGCATCTGTTCATCTACATTCTGGTGGCCCGTCACGTGCTCATATATGGACTGCGTATTCGTGTAAAGATTGATTTTACGTGTTGGCATGAGGAGAGTAGCAGTCAAAACATTGCATGTTTACGCAGCGTGCTGGAGCTGCGCGCTTGGAGCTTGGCTGCTTGTTTACGCTGTATTACGCTGGCGATGTTATGAAAGCTGAAAAAGTGTCATATGCCGTGTGAAAGCTGAAATTGTACGCCTGTTATGGTAACTAAAAGCTGGGTTGTGGAAACGCTCTATTCTGTTTAAAGACGGTCCAGACATAGTTCTGGCCCGGCTCGGTTCTGAAAAAGGTTCGGACGAGTTTTTTTAAATAGCTAGAAAGACGTTTTTGAGACCGGAGTAGCAGACTCCGTACAGCTCAGAGTTGATTTGTTACATTTTTTAACAGAAAAAGTGCATTTTGACAGTTTAAAAGACGAAAAGTGGACGAACTTATTTCATGCTAATCTATCATGCTAGTTGCTGAAACGTTTTGTGATTGGTGGAATTTTGCTGCTGTGGAGCGCTCTGATTCGCTGAGAAGTTGAATGACGTGGCTACGTCACTTCCTCTCACCCCTGTGCTGCTTTGTCATTGGTGATTTCAGTCACGTGACCCGGAAATGGAAACTCGTTTTCATAGG
>NW_023626651.1:0-2844 GCF_014905685.2 Nematolebias whitei | reverse complement strand
ATGTCACTGTTTAAAGGAAACAATTGCTCAATAAATTAGTAAAATGCAACTTGTTATGTTTTGGTTCTTTCATCTAAGGTAGACATGGTGTGACCCATGTACTGGTTTTGATTTTTTGTTTTTACTGTAACTGACCTTCAAAAGAGCCAGAAACAGGGACTCAGCAGCTGATCTCCCTAGAAATATTATTGGGGCTACAGGCCATGTATTATTTGTTTTGTGCCCTTTAGTGAAGGTTTTTGTTTAGATTAAGACAGTAAATGTCTCTATTCCACCACAGATGAACTGTTTCTGTTGCCATATCTTGTGAAATAAAACTGCAGAACACAAAGTAATTTAAAAAGGCATAAGAAGATCAAATCAAAATCTATGTATTTCCTAAAAAATAAATGAAGAGGAAAAAACAGGAGCAGGAGTCATGTTACCAGGAGTGGGACAGGACAGGATTTTTTCTGTGGGACCAGGACAGGACAGGAGTGAAAATCCACTCCCATGTCATCCTCTAATGCACAGGGGGCTGAGTGATACTAGCAATAACTGGCCTCCGACCCAGTTTAATGATGGACGGTTTCTTTTCACAAAGATGGCCTCCTTTACTCCTCTCTCAAACCATCGTTCCTCTCTATCAAGGACGTGAACATCTTCATCCCCGGACGGTTTCTTTTCACAAAGATGGCCTCCTTTACTCCTCTCTCAAACCATTGTTCCTCTCTATCCAGGATGTGCACATCTTCATCCCTGAAAGAGTGACCGCTGGCCTGGAGATGAGTGTAGACCACAGAGTCCTGGTCTGATGATGTTGATCTTCTGTGCTGGGCCATCCTTTTGGCCAGTGGTTGTTTAATTTCCCCGATGTAAGACTGATCACAGCCCTCCTGACACTGAACAACATACACAATATTACTCATTGCTTCGCCCATGACCAAATGTAACCCAGCGTGAGCTAACCTCAGACAAACAAACAAACAAACAAACAACATGGCTGTAATGGTGGAGGTAGTGAAACTCACAATTAGTGAGGTATTTCTGCCTTATCAGCCAACATTAAGGCAAAGAATACAGGCAAAAAAATAAAATACTAATAACTTAAAATAGTTACTGCAGTGGATGTTTTCATGCCACAGAGTGACACAGGGCAAGAACTCGCAGTGAAATTCAGTTTGTAAGAATGTAAATTTTATATTACACAACCAACCAAGACTTCAGGTACAATTCACAATCCTGCATCTGCAGAAGTTCTCGGATGACTCTGCCATTGTGGGCTGCATCACTGGTGACCAGGAAGCTGAATACAGAGGTGTGGTGGACAGCTTTGTGGAGTGGTGTGGACAGAACCACCTGCAACTCAATGTTGGAAAAACTAAAGAGCTGCAGGTGGACTACAGGAAGACCAGCCCTCCCAATCCTATCAACATCAAGGGTACTAAGGTGGATACTGTGGACTGCTACAAGTACCTGGGGATCCACCTAGACAATAAACTGGACACCAACAACCTCTACAAGAAAGGACAGAGTTGCCTTTTCCTTCTTAGGAGACTCAGGTCCTTTAATGTCTGCAGGACCATGCTGCAGATGTTTTACCACTTGGTGGTCTCCAGCGTCTTCTTCTACGCTGTGGTGTGCTGGGGCAGCAGAGTAAAAAAAACTGATGACAACAGACGCGATAAACTGATCAGGAGAACTGGCTCAGTTCTGAGAGTGGACCTGCAGTCTCTGACAGAGGTGTCTGAGCAGAGGATGCTGAGGAAACTGCTCCAGATCCTGAACATGTCACACCCCCTGCATGACACCCTGGACTCTTACCACAGCGCCTTCAGTCATAAACTGCGACCACCGAGGTGCTCCACAGAACACCACAGGAAGTCTTTCCTTCCTGTGGCTATCAAGCTTTTCAACTCCTCCCCCTTTCTGCACATAGGAAAATAAAATCAATCCTGTACTACAATAAACACTTTAATGTTCCTGTCTGCACCTGTTTAAAACTTAATTGCTTGCATTTGTAGAATCTGTTTAAAACTTGGACAGAATTTCTCGGTGCGGCCAGCTGGCTGAGGGTTTCCGGTTCGGTGGCCTCAGGATTCCATCTCTGCTCTTTGCAGATGATGTGGTCCTGTTGGCGTTATTGTGCTGTGATCTTCAGCTCTCACTGGAGCGGTTCGCAGCCGAGTGTGAATCGGCTGGGATGAGAATCAGCACCTCCAAATCTGAGGCCATGGTCCTCAACCGGAAAAGGGTGGATTGCTCTCTTCAGGTTGAGGGTGAGGTTCTGCCTCAAGTGGAGGAGTTCAAGTATCTCGGGGTTTTGTTCACGAGTGAGGGAAGAAAGGAGCGCGAGATTGACAGACGGATTGGTGCAGCATCTGCAGTATTGCAGACTCTGTACCTGTCCGTTGTGGTGAAGAGTTGAGCTGTAAGGCCAAGCTCTCTGTTTATCAGTCGGTCTACGTTCCTACCCTCACCTATGGTCATGAGCTCTGGGTAGTGACCGAAAGAATGAGTTTGCGGATAAAGGTGGTTGAAATGAGTTTTCTCCGCAGGGTAGCTGGACTCTCCCTTAGAGATAGGGTAAGAAGTTCAGTTATCCGGGAGAGACTCAGAGTAGAACCGTGATTTCTTCATGTTGAGAGGAGCCAGTTAACGTGGTTTGGGCATCTGGTAAGGATGCCCCCTGGGCGCCTCCCTAGGGAGGTGCTTCGGGCATGTCCAATTGGGAGGAGACCCCGGGGAAGACCCAGAACATGCTGGAGAGCCTGATGCCCCTTATCCACAGGTCTAGTTCTTGTAGGACCCTATTGGGTCTTATTTAGGCCAGTTCCGGTGGGACCGGTTTATTTCTGTCTCCAC
>NW_023626649.1:0-2844 GCF_014905685.2 Nematolebias whitei | reverse complement strand
CTTCCTGCATCTGGAGGTGTAGATGTCTGTGATGGTGGGGAGACTGACTCCAACAGATTTCTGTGCAGCCTTCACCACTCTCTGCAAAGCTTTTCTTTCTGCAGCTGTGCAGCCTCCATGCCACACATTGATGCTCGAGCACAGGATGCTCTCCACTGCACACCTGTAGAAGGAGGTGAGGACTGAGCTTCCCAGACCAGCTCGCCTCAGCCGTCTGAGGAAATAGAGTCTCTGATGAGCTTTCTTGATCAGGCTGGTGGTGTTGTTGCTCCAGCTGAGGTTGTCATTCATGTGTACACCCAAGTACTTGTAGCTGGAGACCACTTCCACCGCAGATCCTCTTATGTTCAGGGGGGTGTAGGTGTTTTTGTTCCTTCTGAAGTCCACAATCATCTCCTTTGTCTTCTTCACATTGATGTGAAGGTTATTCTCTCTGCACCAGCTCTCCAGGTGTTCCACCTCCTGCCTGTAGCTGGACTCATCATTGTTTGTGATGCATCCCACCACCGCTGTATCATCTGCAAACTTTACAATGTGACAGCCTGGATGGGTAGCTGCACAATCATATGTGAGCAGAGTAAACAGGAGGGGGCTCAACACACATCCCTGAGGGATGTGTGTTAGCAAAAGCTCGTCTTCTTAGGGAATTTCAATCTGTTTTTTTAAAGTGAAAAACGTTTTAAAGTTGATTCTGATCCGCTGCTACGCTTTTTCGAAGCCTAATTGTTGAAATTTTGCCACTTTTGAGTTTGAAATCCGTCACTAAATGGTGTTTTTGGACCTCGCTAGCCGATGCTAATTTTAAGCTAACAGCTAACGACCGGATATCACCGGATGCCACAGGAAGTCATAGCGACTCCTACTGGACATCACTAACAGTGTCTGGGTTAAAATAAAGCAGGGTTATACTCCCCCCTCCTGTGGAAACTTGATATCACAGTTTCACTTCGCTTCTAGGTTACTTTCAGTGAAATTAGACGTGCTTAGACGCATTTGATGAGTTAATAAACGTTTTTCAAGCTGAATTTTTACTGTTATCTTACATTTAAAAAGTGAAAGGTATTTATGCAGAAAGGCATTTACCAACACATTTTTATTCACTGGTAATTCCTTAAGAAAAGGTGCAAAATAAAAAATTAGAAACTTTTTAAAAAGATACAGTTACAGATATTCACAGAGTTGATAAAGTTTACTCATTTGCTAAAAGATAATGCACGTTTAATTGCTAAATCACTAAATAAGGGTAAATATCAGAAAAAGAGACTTTTCTGATTTTATTTTAAAACCTAAAACATTACATTCTCCTATTTAATTTTTAAATAGAAGAAAATGTCTGAAGACGAACAAGACGTTGACCCTTTCGCCTCCCAATCACATGATGACATCATTTGGGGAGCTTTACATATTTTAACAAATTCAATTATTGGTAAGCAATTAGAGCAATTAGAACAACTTGATGAAATTCAAAGAGGGGAAGAACTGAAAAGTTTGGCAGAAGGAGCCACAGTGTCAGAGAGTAAAAAAATCATCACAGGAACGGTTAGCAAAAATTTCTCTGCTTCTTAAAGCGGAATTGGATGACCAGTTTGAACGCAACGTCATGATGTCTAAAACACATGAGAAGGAGCTCTCAGAAATTCAGGCGTCAGTACAAGCTCAATCTTATGACAAGATTAGGGATAAAGACCGTCAGTACCAAGCTGTGTGTTCAGACAATGAACAGCTACAACAAGAGTTGCAGCTCGCAAAAATTGAGCTGGAAAAACGCAGAGTGGATAAAGAGGTATTTTTGGAAAAATATATGCATTTACAAGGTGAATTTCAAACATCACAGGAACGCTTAAAAACATGTGAGCAGAAACTAAGAGCGGCAACAAATAAAAGTAATGACGAGGGGCAAGGTTGTGTGGAATCCAGAGAAGACCGTGAACAGGGTCCGGATCATCCACCAAAACCTCCAAAAATCTATTACTCACCTCTTGCTTTTAAGCCCATCCAAACACCTACACATATGGGTAGAGAAACACCCCCACTCCCAACCACGCAAGTGAGACCGTTGAGACTTTCTCCTTCAATGGACGATTTGCAAAAAATCTCAAAATATGTACAACGCTTTGTACCTGGACCGATGGGTTCATCTGGAACAAAAGCGTACCTCAGAGATCTTGAGTTCAGATTGAGATCTTATCCTAATGCTACGGTTGAGGATAAGATCAGTCTGATAAGGCTCACTTCAGACAGAGAGGTGTTCACCTTCATCGAGCGTCTACCTGATGCAACGAGAAAGGATTACAACCTTCTGTGTGAAGCTTTGATCAGAGAGTACGACTCCTGCACGGGACCTGCTGGTTTCCCAGCCGCAGACAAGGTCACGCAGGGAAAAAATGAACATCCAAAAGTTTATTACAAAAGAATTTTCCAAGCTTATTTTGGTAACAGAAATGAAAACGGGATGGAAGAAGAAGAAGGTTTTAAATTTGTTTTCAGCAAAAATCTCCACACTGATTTTAAACGATCAGTACAAATGATGGCAAATTTCAGAGAGAAATCCATCAGTGAGATTAAACAGTGTGCTGTGAATGTGTTCGAGGCATGTTCTCATGCTAAGACGCCCATAGAAGTGTTTCCTGGTGTAAAGGTTAAACCCCTCTATCTTGAACTGGAAGGACGGCGTGCTTCGCCGCCTCCTCCCAAAAAAGTTGAGAAAAGACAGTCTGTTCAAACTAACAAACCGCGTCATGAAGGTACACGCTGGGACAAAAAAGCTCCTCTTTCAGAGGATGAACGTGATTATCGTAAAAGGGGTGAGCGTAGGACGCAAATATATGGGAACCGAGAGGACCC
>NW_023626648.1:0-2845 GCF_014905685.2 Nematolebias whitei | reverse complement strand
CTGCTCCAAGTTCATTTGAAGAATTGTCTGGTGACACAACTATCCAATCAGGTTTTAGTAGGAACAGGTTTTTGTACACATTTCTATTATTAGAAATATTTACACTCACTCATTCCCAAGAGCCTGGAACTAAAATCTTCGGTCAGCGGGCACCGGGTAAGCAAGATCCTTCAGAAGGCACAGACCCAGCTGCTGAATGAACGGGTGAGACAGACCAGTTTTACTATTGAGGCCTTGAAGGCCAAACAAGAGCACATTAAACAGAATCTAACTATGTGTCTAGATCAGACCACACTTCAGCAAGTGTTGGACTGTACAGATCAGGCACGCTTAGCACAGCATGTCAAGTCCAAGACTCGACAACAAAATAAGTTTAACTTACTAATAGCTCATCAACACCATCACTATTCCAATAACAACACATTCAGTGTAGAACAACACTCCAGTAGTCAATTACATGTCAGGGAGACAGAAAAGTGGGTGAAGAATTTATCTGACAGACAGCTCACCCAGCCAGAAACAGAGATTCTTGCCAGGGGACTGAACTTTGCGGTTGCACCAAGTAGAATTCCTCTGGTGGAGATGATCACAGCTACTGAGTCAGCCATCCGCAACAACAAAATTAAAGAGGGTGAAGCAGAACAGCTCAGAATCAAAGTTTCATCCTGCCTCAGCAATGCCAAACCACCACCTTCCAACATCAGTAGAGAGGAGAGGGACGCACTCACCACTCTTAGCAAGGACAAAAACATCATCATTCTCCCAGCAGACAAAAGAAGGTGCACAGTGATTTTGAACCAGAAAGACTATCATGAGAAAGTTATGACACTCCTTAGTGACAAACACTTATGAACCTCTGAAAAGAGATCCAGGAAGTGGTTACAAGAAGAAATTGATAGATTGCCTGAAAATTTTGGAGCAGGACAAAGCTATTGACCGTATTCTGTACCACAGACTGTACCCAGGGGAGGCCACACCTAGTCTGTATGGTTTACCTAAAATCCACAAACAAGGTGTACCTTTAAGACCTATTGTTAGCATGATTAACTCTGTCACTTACAATGTTTCCAAATATCTGGCATCTGTACTCATCCCTTTAGTTGGCAGCTCAGAACACCACATACAGAACACCATGGACTTTGTGGATAAGGTGAGGGATGTCATCATGGAGACTGATGAAACAATGGTCTCTTTTGATGTCACATCACTCTTTACATGCATTCCTGTTGATGATGCAGTAGAGGTGGTCAGTTTAAAATTAAAATCAGACACCACTCTGAGCAGCAGGACCACGCTTTCCACAGAACAACTGTGTCAACTCTTGAAACTGTGCCTGCAGTCAACCTACTTCACATATGGGGAGCAATATTATAGGCAGAAACATGGGAGTGCTATGGGGTCTCCAGTTTCTCCTATTGTTGCCAACCTGTACATGGAGGAGGTAGAAAAGAGAGCCTTGACATCCTTTTCAGGGACACCACCAAGTCATTGGTTCAGGTATGTTGATGACACCTGGGTTAAAATTAAATCTCAGGAAGTCCAACATTTTACTGACCACATCAACTCTGTGAATAAATACATCAAGTTCACACGAGAAGATGTAAAAAATGGCAGGTTGGCTTTCTTGGACTGTGAGGTCTCAATCTCTGATAGAGGACATTTGCAAACTGAGGTTTACCGCAAACCCACCCACAGACCAGTATTTGCAGTTTGACTCCCATCACCCTTTGGAGCACAAGTTAGGAGTCATCAGGACTCTGTATCACAGAGCAGACAGCATCCCCACTAGCTCAGGAGCCAGGCAGAAGGAGAAATCCCACACAAGACAGGCTCTAGAGCAATGTGGATATCCTAACTGGGCCTTCCTAAAAGCAGAGAAGAAACCCAAACAGGACTCCAGTCAGCCACCAGGTGAAAAGGAGGAGCCCAGACCCAGACCAGTGGTCATTCCATATGTTGAGGGAGTATCAGAGAAACTGAGACGTTTATTTTCTAAACATAACGTCCCAGTGGCTTTTAAACCCCAAAATACATTACGGCAAAGACTGGTTCATCCCAAAGATCCAGTCCTGCGGCACAAACAGAGTAATGTTGTGTATGTTGGTCAGTGTCAGGAGGGCTGTGATCAGTCTTACATCGGGGAAACAAAACAGCCACTAGGCAAAAGGATGGCCCAGCACAGAAGATCAACATCATCAGGCCAGGACTCTGCGGTCTACACTCATCTCCAGGCCAGCGGTCACTCTTTCAGGGATGAAGATGTGCACATCCTGGATAGAGAGGAACGATGGTTTGAGAGAGGAGTAAAGGAGGCCATCTTTGTGAAAAGAAACCGCCCATCGTTAAACAGGGGTGGAGGCCTATGTGTTTAATTGTCCCCCTCTTACAATGCTGTGATTGCTAGTAACACTCAGCCCTCTGTGAATAGTAAACAGCCATCAGTGTGCTAATGATCCATTGTTAGGCTGATGGTCCTTCTTGAGCATGTGATCAGCTGGTTTTGGTTGTCAGCAGCAAAACTGGTTGATCCACTCTGAGAAGGTGCTATTTAAGAGACTGAGCTGAATACAGCACCTCAGACTGAGGAAGTCTCTCGGATGAGAGACGAAACGTTTCTACATTTTTTTGTTGTTTTGCTTTGTTTTGTTTTTTTGAATGTCCAGAGGACCAGATTTAACTTTTTTAGATTTTTCTACCTGGATTATTGAGCATGCATCAGGATATTTGAAAATATATTTTTTTGGAATTGAATGAAATGTGACTATTTAGATGGAATCTCCTTTAGAGTTTTAAATATTCAGTCTTCTCACCTCTGATTTATTACAATAGTTTTGTTTGAGTCTAG
>NW_023626647.1:0-2845 GCF_014905685.2 Nematolebias whitei | reverse complement strand
GTCTTCAGGGTTCACGGCATTCCGTCCGATGTGGTTTCTGACAGAGGTCCCCAGTTCATATCCCAGGTATGGAAGTCTTTTTGTAATTCTCTAGGGGCCTCTGTCAGAAACCACATCGGACGGAATGCCGTGAACCCTGAAGACATGTTGGACCAACAGTTGGGCCGTTTCGAACGCCGAAGGAAGTTTTGATAGGGGAACGAAATGAGCTGCCTTCGAAAACCTGTCAATCACAGTGAGGATAACAGTGTTGCCATCAGAAGGGGGTAGACCGGTAACAAAATCGAGAGAGATGTGCGACCATGGACGACTAGGAGTGGGCAGAGGCAGCAGCTTACCAGCAGGTGGCCGGTTACCAGTCTTACTTCTGGCGCAAGTGGGGCAAGCGGCAACATAACTCTTAACGTCAGTACTTAAGGAAGGCCACCAGAAGTGTCTCTTAGTCAAGGAAAGCATACGTGCAAGACCCGGGTGACATGAGAACTTGTGTGTGTGAAGCCAGTCGAGGACTTTAGCTGTGATACTAGCAGGAACGAACATAGTACCAGCAGGGCCTGTTCCTGGGTCAGGGTCTGACCTCTGAGCTTCCAGGATATCCTGTTCGATGGACCAGGTGAGAGTGCCAACCACACAGGATGATGGTAGTACGTTTGGTTCCTGTGTGGTGTCCTCCGGTGGTGAAAACTGTCGTGATAGAGCGTCGGGCTTCGTATTCTTGGATCCGGGTCTGAAAGTCAGTGTAAAATTGAATCTTGTAAAAAATAAAGACCATCTTGCCTGTCTGGGGTTTAATCGTCTGGCATCGCGAAGGTACGTGAGGTTCTTGTGGTCCGTCCAAATGAGAAATGGAGTGTCCGTGCCCTCCAGCCAATGTCTCCATTCTTCTAGGGCCAGTTTCACGGCCAGAAGCTCACGGTTCCCTACGTCGTAGTTCTTTTCTGCGGGGGAAAGGCGCCGAGAGAAAAATGCACAGGGGTGTACCTTGTTATCAGGAGATGCTCTCTGCGATAGGACAGCTCCTACTCCAGTGTCGGATGCATCCACCTCCAGGATGAATTGTTTCTTGGGATCTGGGTGACACAATACAGGGGTAGATGAAAAAAGCGTTTTGAGCTCACCAAAAGCCTTGTCCGCCTCCTGAGTCCACTTAAAAGTTCTAAGAGTAGATGTTAATTGCGTGAGGGGGGCAGCGATCCTGCTATAGTTCTTAATAAAGCGGCGGTAGAAATTGGCGAAGCCCAGGAATCGTTGAAGTTGTTTCCTCGTTTCCGGCGTTGGCCACTCCACCACTGCCTTAGTCTTTTCAGGGTCTGTGCGGTAGTGTCCCCCTTCAAAAATGAAGCCCAAAAATGGAACAGACTTTGCATGAAACTCACATTTTTCTGCTTTGACATAAAGTTGGTTCTCGTAGAGACGTTGGAGAACAGTTCTGACATGATGAACATGTTGTTCCTCATCTTGTGAGTATATAAGGATGTCGTCCAAATACACAAAAAGGAACTTGTTCAAAAAGTCTCTCAGAACGTCATTAACAAGAGCCTGAAATATTGCAGGGGCGTTAGTGAGGCCAAAAGGCATAACGAGGTACTCAAAATGTCCTAAGGGGGTCTTAAATGCCGTCTTCCACTCATCACCCTCCCGTATACGAACGAGATGATAAGCGTTACGGAGATCTAACTTTGAGAATATCTTAGCGTGGTGTAACTGCTCATGGATGGAGTCGATGAGGGGTAGCGGATATTTGTTTTTTATTGTAATTTGATTTAATCCCCTGTAGTCGATGCAAGGGCGCAAAGTCTTATCCTTTTTAGCCACGAAGAAGAACCCTGCTCCAACTGGAGAGGTGGAGGGGCGAATTATACCCGAGTCTAAGGATTCCGAAATGTACTCCTGCATGGAGTCTCGTTCAGGACCAGAAAGATTATATAGGCGACTAGAGGGAAGAGGTGCCCCTGGTAACAGCTCGATAGCACAGTCATACGGTCGATGTGCAGGTAAGGATGAGGCCTTTAGTTTACTAAACACAGGAGCTAAGTCATGGTACATCTTAGGAATCTTTGACAGATCAATAGACTCAGAAGAATTACTACGTTTTAATGTGGAAGGAATTGCAGTTCTTAAACAGTTCATAAGACATTGTGGGCTCCATTGTTCTATTCTTTTTAGTCTCCAATTAATGACTGGGTTATGTTTGTTCAGCCAAGGGAAACCTAAAATGAGCTGAGACACATGAGATTGAAAAACAAAAAACTCACAATATTCGTGATGGTTCCCGGAGATCATGAGGTGCAGGGGCCCGGTCTTAGTGTGGATGGAGGCGAGTCTTTGTCCAGTGAGGCCCTCCATAGATAACGGCGTGGAAAGGGTCTGAGTGGGGATGGATAGGAGATCCACTAGGTCTTGGCTGATGAGGTTCTGTTCTGCTCCGGAATCCACCAGGGCGGCAACAGACTTCTTTTCAAGACCCACGATGATGGTGGTGTTGATCTCCAGACGAGAAACAGGAGAAGAAGAAGTTGTAGTTCTCACCAATATCTCCTGCTTTATTGGTGAGATGGGTCGTTTCCCGACAACGGGCATTGAGCAATAAAATGTCCTTGTTGACCACAATAAATGCACGCTCTGTGTCTTCTCCTCCTCTGTTTCTCCTCGGCGGACAGACGAGTGTGGCCCAACTGCATAGGTTCCGGTTCAATATTGATCTTATTCTCCAGCGCCCGTGTTGGAGTTGATCTAGGTGTCCAGTTGAACCCGGAAGCAGTGGTACCCTGGGAGATGTAGTCACCTTGATTTGGGCGACGTCGTGACGTGTGCGAAGAGCCGGAAGTTGAGGCATGCTGGGAAT
>NW_023626646.1:0-2845 GCF_014905685.2 Nematolebias whitei | reverse complement strand
CCTCCACATCAACCCCAAGGCCCCACAAGGTCAGATCCCAGACTACCCACCCTCACTATGTAATGGAGCCGATCAAAGGAGCCCAGAGAGATTGATCCAATGTGTCGGCAGATGCTGTTTCAAGACTGTTTCAATAGCATCAACTTGGACAAGAAATGGAAACATTTGGATCAAACTAGAGGAAGGATCTCAGGCTAAAATAATAAAAGACCTGAAAGATCTGGAAAAACTAAAATGAGCTCAGGAGAGGACAGATGATAAATCATTGACACAACTTCACAAACAAGAAATTAACAAAATATAAAACAAACAAATACATTAAACATGGCAACATACGAAGACTTAGAGTTTAAAATATACAATGTTGAAGATGTGATTGATACAATTTTTTTCCCTGCAATAAAAGACTGTGAATATTACAATGAAGAACAGTTTAATGACATCAATATAACAAATGGAGGTCTCTCTATTATTCACTTTAACAGTAGAAGTTTAAATGCAAATATATTCAAAATGACAGATTATTTAAAACAGCTAAACAAAACTTTTACAATAATAGCACTGTCAGAGACATGGCTCAATGATGAAAACACAACTAATGTTCACATGGAAGGGTATGAATTATATCATGTGAACAGAAGCAACAAAAGGGGTGGTGGAGTGGCTCTATTTGTTAAAAATGAAATAAAATGTAAATTAATTAATGAAATGTCAATCATTGTTGATAATATCATGGAAATAATAACAATAGAAATAATAAACAAGAATGATAAAAACATATTGGTAAGTTGTGTATATCGATCTCCAGGATCAAATATAGAAATATTCACTGATAAAATCGTACAACTATTGGACAAGAGTTTTAATAAAAGCATTTTTTTGTGTGGAGACTTTAATATTGACCTGGGAAATAAAACAGATTCAAATAACATCAGTATATTTACAAATTCATTGTGTAGTTTTAATCTTTATCCGTTAATATCAAAACCAACAAGAATTACAACTCATAGTGCTACAATAATCGATAATATTTTCACAAATGTAACAAATGGGGATGTGATGGGAGGTATTTTAACGAATGATTTGAGTGATCATTTACCAGTTTTCATGATTTATAAAAATGATCAAAGCATTACAAAAGAAATTACAATTAAGGAAAAAACAATAAACACGTCAAAAAAAGCAATGGACAAATTAAAAGATGATTTACATAAACAAAGCTGGAAAGACGTGTATGTTGATGATGTGAACAGATCATATGATGAGTTTATGAATATTTTAGGAGCTCTGTATGAAAAGAATTGTGTGCAAAATAATTATACAAAGAGAAATGTTGTTGACCAACCATGGATGACGAAAGGGTTGAGAAATGCTTGTAAAAAAAAAGAATTATTTGTATACATGTTTCTTTAAATTGAGAACACAAGAGGCCGAAAAGAAATATAAGAAGTATAAAAATAAATTAGTAGCGATTATAAGGAAACACAAGAAGGAATACTATAGTGATTTATTAAATAAAAGTAATGGTGATATGAAAGCTAAATGGCGTGTAATAAATAGTGTTCTGAAAAGTCATAAAGCAAAAACAGGTATTTCACAATATTTTTTGAAGGATGACAATGAAATCCATGATGAAAATGAAATTGTAAATGGATTTAATCATCATTTTGTGAACGTTGGATCAAGCCTTGCAGCTAAAATACCAAAAGTAGACAATAATGTGAACCTTCAGTTATAAGTTGTGACAACAGTATTTTTCTTAATGGAACTGACAAAGAAGAAATAATGAATGTTGTAAAAAATCTTACAGATAAAAGATCAAAAGACTGGGTGGACATGGATATGATGTTTGTAAAGGACATAATGAGTTATGTTATCGAGCCGTTTACATATATTTGTAATTTATCATTTTCAAAAGGAATATTTCCAGACAATATGAAAGTAGCTAAGGTAGTTCCTCTCTTTAAAAATGGTGATAAATGTGTGTTCAATAATTATAGACCAATATCCTTATTACCACAGTTCTCAAAAATTCTAGAAAAACTGTTTGTAACCAGATTAGATAAATTTATTACTAAACAAAACATTCTAAGTAGCAGTCAGTATGGGTTTAGAGCAAAAAACTCTACATCAATGGCTCTCATGGAAATAATAGAACAAATTAAAGCTGCAAGCAGCGTTGAAGGCCCTCGCAGCGAAGCGCCGCTGCGGCCTTACCGCGACCGCGGGAACTCCAGCGACTCTTCCCGGTCGCCATCGAGAACGCTCACGCTACCGTCACGCGCCCGTTCTCCGGAATGTGCATTCGCCGAACCTTTGACATCAGCTGCGACCGCGGATATAACTATTTTAATATTATAGGGGGCGCTCTAGAGTCAAAAGTTAAAAAACATTACTAATGTGTCCATAACTGCTTACTAATGATGCACCCAAAATCTGGTGCAGATCGTATGGTATATCATTGAGATACAAGTGTTAGAATATTATAGGGGGCGCTCTAGAGTCAAAAGTTAAAAAACATTACTAATGTGTCCATCAGGACTACATAATAATACACCAAAAATCTGGTGCAGATCAGATGATATATCATTGAGATATAACAGTTTAAAAAATCTAGGGGGCGTACTTGAGTCAAATATTAAACAACACAACTGTGTCCATAAGTCCTCACTAGTCCAGCACCAAAAATCTGGTGCAGATCAGACGATATATCACTGAGATATAACAGTTTGAATTATGTAGGGGGCGCACTTGAGTCAAAAGTAAAACAACAATACCATTGCGTGTTTAAGTGCTCACTTATCACACACCAAAAATCTGGTCTACATCGGATGACATATCACTG
>NW_023626645.1:0-2846 GCF_014905685.2 Nematolebias whitei | reverse complement strand
CGACGTGCTTCGCCGCCTCCTCCTAAGAAGAAAGAGAGAAAACAGTCTGTTCAAGCTAACAAACCGCGTACTGAAGGTGCACGCTGGGACAAAAAGGCTCCTCTTTCAGAGGAAGCCAGTGATTATCGAAAAATGGGTGAACGCAGGACGCAACGATATGAGAAACCATATCGGCAGGGGCAGTACGTAAAGGAAACCCCGCAAGACGTACCTGACCGTCCCCCACCTCGGACGAAACGAACCGAGGCGAAAAGATCACAAAAGTTCCAAAAGCAAGGCCCTACACCTCTGAGCTCGGAAGAGACAGAGAAACTACGCAGGTTGTTAGAAACTTTGAAACACACTGACACGGGAACCCAACCAGGAGCACTTTGCAGTGATGTAATTCCTATTACATCTGAGGGCGCGACTGACAACATAACAGATGTCGGTGGAACACACCAAGACGTTGCTGTGGTTGCCTCAAACAACCCCTCATCGGAAGAAGGGGGGGTAAACACACACACGAACGATGACGTGTCATCGCAGGCTGAACACTCAGAAACAGCTTCTGCTGTGCTGACGGTTCAGGCAAACCAAAATTACACAGATAAGTCTGAACGCGTGAAAAAGCGTCAGAAAAAGCCCAAGAGGTTTCTGTGTAACTTTATCAGAAAGGGGGTCGCCAAAAAGGCGTACCTGTCAGTAACACTTGAAGGTGTCCTCACACACGAAGCACTCTTGGACGGTGGGGCAGACATAACAATCATGTCAGCTAAACTGTTCGAGGAGCTGAGGACGGCCGCTGCCGGTGTTAACAGGATAATACCTCTCTCTGAATGTGCTATAGAAATGCAGGGTCTCTCAGAAATGAAAACAACCCTGACAGCTATAGCAATGGTTCACATGCAGATTGGCAATATGACACTGTACCACCCGGTACACGTGACCCATGTTGACTCATTCCCATTTTTGGTTGGCCAGGATTTTATAAATCGCTTCGGCGCGATTATAGATTATGGTGATCAAACAATGTGGACAACAGTGAGCAACCCACTGCCAATCGATACGCCTCCGGAGTGTGACACAGACTGCCCAACAGCAGGTACCGCGGAAGGCGCACAGGACCCCTCAGCCGAGGACACGAGCCCGGTGAGTACTCCTCTGACACCATGTGAAACCAAAGAAACCCAAGTGATCCAAACTCTGACTCAACAAGACAGCCTCCTCTGTGAGCTGGAGCAGTCAGAGTCCACCACACACTACCTACCACTGGTAGTTAAGGGTGTAGAGATCCAAGGGTCCCACACCAACGATGCTGTTCTGTCTCTGTGGACAGATAAATCAGCAATTAACCGAGCTTTCTACGAAACCTTGGTTCACAAACACGTTGGTCTAGAACTAATTAGAAGAGCTTTCCGCTTTCCATTAGTTCCCAATAGTTCACAGGTAATGACCGCAGATGGAGTCATTAACCTAAAACTGAACTGGAATCAACGAGAACTGGTTCACCCATTTCTCGTTATCCAAAACTTACCACATGCATCCTACATAGGCTCTGACATTTTGGTAAGGTTAGGTGTCCACGTGGACACCATCAACAAGGTGCTGTGGTCCCTGAAACCAGCCACAAAGGATACTCCTGTGCTAGACACAGCGAGCCTTAAGGCTGGGCAGACCATTCCAGAGGCCTGCCAAGTTGCTAGCAACCAAGACACCACAGTACCACCTCAGGTGATTAACCTAATGGTGCGAATCCACATAATAGCTGGACAAGCTATTAGCCATAAACAGGCATATTTTCAACCCTCTCCTGCATTTTTCAACTTGGGACTGTCCGTGGAAGCCACGAACCAGGTGAGTCTTGACTCCAGAACCACATCTATTGCTGTGTGTAACACTGGCATGGATGAGGTGCTGATCCCAAAAAAGACTATGCTAGGATGGTTGATTTCAACCGACTTTCATGATTTTGAACTAGGCATTCCATTTCTGGGAGGACTCCCAGATAACCTGGTACCGAGTCAAGAAGCTGGGCCAGTATGGTACACAAAACCAACACAGGCCATAGCCCTTTTCTCAACCAATGACGTCGACCAAGGACCTCAAACCTATGGTGTTTTACCCATAGACAGGCCCGACGACTCAGAAAGGGATTCGTTAGAGCTCCCCAAGGAGCAAGAACCCTTATCAGTCTCATCACAGATTGATCAGGTGGTCGCCCAAGCCGACGCTCTGACATCTGATGAAGAAAGAGACAAACTACGCCAAGTTCTTTTAAAATATGAAAAGTCATTTGCAACTGATTCGACAGATTGTGGGTTGACCTCGCTCCACGCAGTGAGAATCCCAACCCCACCCAACGCACCGCCAACATTTGTCAGACAATACAAGATCCCTCTGGCAGCATACCAACCTGTCCAGGAGATCATTGATGACCTTTTGGTCAAAGGTATAATCAGACAATGTAATAGCACCTACTCTGCGCCTCTATGGCCAGTTTTAAAACCAAATGGTAAGTGGCGACTTACCATAGACTACAGGAAGCTAAATAAACAAGTACCCTTATCCAGGTGGCCAATGACTCAGCTCCATCAGGAACTGCCAAAGGTCACCGATGGTAAGTACTTCTCGACCCTCGACGTCGCCTCTGGTTTTTGGACCATCCCTGTGCGAGCCGAGGACCAACACAAACTAGCTTTCACTTTTGGCAGCCGACAATACACCTTTACCAGGTGTCCCTTTGGCTACGCTAACTCACCTGCAGAGTTCAACATCTTCTTGAACAAAGCATGTCCAGACGCCCACGAGCGTGGGACACTGATCTACGTGGACGACATCCTTTTGAGGCAGCCAACACTGGACTC
>NW_023626644.1:0-2846 GCF_014905685.2 Nematolebias whitei | reverse complement strand
CCTAGATGTTATGAAGGCGTGGATCACTGTCTCAAGGTTCTTTTTGGAGAGTATAGGCTTCAGCTTAGACAGCCGTCTCAGCTGAAAAAAACAGGATTTGACAGTCATGTTTACGTGACTGTTGAGTTTTAAGGACGGGTCCATTATCACCCCCAGATTAGTGACCTTTTGTTTCTCTAGCGGGGCTAGAGAGAAAAGGTCAATGTCATGGTTCATGAGTGAGCCACTGGGATGGAACAGCATGACTTCAGACTTCTTCTCATTGAAGCTTAAGAAGTTTAAAGCCATCCAGTCCCGGATGTCAGCCAGGCAGTCAAGAAGAGGCTGAATAGAGCGTGTGCCTCTGTGCCTCAGGGGGAAGTAAATTTGGCAATCATCGGCATAGAAATGAAAGGGTATGTCGTGTTTGCGGAAGATAGCACCTAGTGGCAGCAGGTATAAAGAAAAAAGAAGGGGACCGAGGATGGACCCCTGCGGTACCCCCCACTGGAGCGCTGTCGATGCTGAACTAAAATCTTTGATATTGACACAGAAGGTTCTGTCAGAGAGGTAGGACCGAAACCATTTAAGGGCTGACCCTGTGACGCCCACCCACTGCTCCAGTCTAGAAATGAGGATGTTGTGGTCGATGGTGTCAAAAGCAGATGTAAGGTCCAATAGGACAAGCAGCACAGAATCACTTGCGTCTGTGGATATGAAAATGTCATTAAAAACCTTCAGTAGAGCAGTTTCAGTGCTATGGAGAGATTTGAAGCCAGATTGGAATAACTCAAGGATAGCGTGATCCCCCAAAAACTGTTTCAACTGAGACTCCACAATTTTTTCCAGTAGTTTAGAGGTGAATGGGAGTCTGGAGACAGGCCGGAAGTTGGACATGACTGAGGGGTCAAGGTTAGGTTTTTTTCAGGAGGGGCTGGACAGCAGCATGTTTAAAAGTCTTTGGCACCACACCTGAGGATAAACTGCTATTCAGAATAGCGATGATAAAAGGACCCAGGGTAGGAAAAACTTCCTTTAGCAGTCAAGGGGGGACCACATCAAAGGGGGAACCAGATGGCTTCATGCTGCACATTACCTGCTCCAGAGAGGACAGAGAGATGGGCTCAAAGTGGTCAAACACAGCCACACACTGAGATGGGATGGACAGATCATGAGCTGGTGGAGAAATGAGTGCCTGGGTGTTTGCCACTTTTTCTAAAAAGAAATGGAGGAAGTTTTCACACAGCTCAGTTGAGGCTTCCAAAGGTGAAGGCTCACTGAGGTGTAGAACTGAGTTCAGGGTGGAGAAAAGAACTCGGGGGTTGTGGGAGTTGGAGACAATTAAATCAGAGAAGAATTTACATTTGGCAGCTTTAACGGTTTTCTGATAGTGACGCCAACTCTCCCTTAACATTTGAAAAGAAATTTGCAGCCTGTCCTTCCTCCACCTTCTTTCAGCTCTGCGACACTGCTGCCTAACGGCTCGCGTGACGTCATTCAGCCAGGGCTCTGATTTAAGTTTAGTTTTTCTGGTCTTAAGGGGAACAACACGGTCCAGAACATTTAAACAGGCAGAGTTGAACTGAGAGGTTAGCTCCTCAGTGGTAAGAGACACCGAGAGCTGTTCGATCCTCTCAGAGTTAAAACCTTCATTAAAACGAGCAGCAGTGAAATGGTTAATGGAACGCGTACGTGCAGGAACACACGTCTTAGCAGTATGACAAGGGGGGGTGAAGTCAAACAATACAGGCATGTGATCTGAAAAAACATTGTCACCGATTTTCAAATTAGAAACAGAGACATCGCGTGTTAAAACGAGGTCCAGCGTGTGACCATGTTCCTGGGTAGGACCGTTCACCTGCTGAGCTAAGCCAAAAGAGTCCAATAAATCTAGAAAGTCCTTCACTAAGGGCTTCTCCTGACAACACACATGCAAATTAAAGTCACCAATAAGCAAAAAGTGAGTGTATCTTTGTGTGATATCAGCCAAAAAGTCAGAGAATTCATTTATGAAGTCCTTAGAATGAGGTGGGCGGTAGACAAGCGCGCACAGAACCGTAGGAGAGTGTCTGAGTTCAAAAACGCTCAGCTCAAAGCTGGGGCGGGACACCGGGATGGACAACTGTTTACAGGCCAAGTTTGCTTTAAAAACTGTTAATAATCCCCCCCCCCCCCCCGCGCCGACCTGATGGCCGCGGGGCATTGAAACATACACAGTCCGGAGGTAGTAGTTCCGCCAAGGCGCTGGACTCACCATCAGAAATCCAAGATTCTGTGACGAACAGAAAATCCAACTCCTCATCATTAAAAAAGTCATTGAGGATAAATGTCTTGTTGGAAACAGACCTTGCATTGATTAAACACATCCTGATATTGTCCAACATAGGCACAGCCGTGGATGGAGACGCGCGCGCCAGCGGGCGCAGGTTATGAAGAACAGCTCCTCCTGGTCTGCTGGTGTGGCGCACAGGTAAACAACTCCAGATGTTTCCATGGACTGAGCGCGCGGGCAGCTGGCCAGCAGCCGGGCCCCGGGAGCACCACGGGTCAGAGAGGAGATGATCAGATCCAGAGCGAGTCCTGATAGAATAATCCACACTTTGCCTCAGTTTCACCAAAATCCCTGCACGCTTCCCACGACGTATGCGACGTTTCCTCCATGGAGAAAGGCCAGGGTCACGCAGAAGGAACGCATGAATCTCAGATAGGACCGATCAGGGAGAGTGCTGGCCGCTGTTCAAAAACTCCGCGGGAATTTCAGCAAATGTACAGAGCTCCAAAAGTACTCGACGATCATACTGAAAATATGACTCGGCACACTGCACAAACCATTGTAAAAATAACAAAAATAAAATACAAGCAGAGAG
>NW_023626643.1:0-2846 GCF_014905685.2 Nematolebias whitei | reverse complement strand
GTTTACCAAAGGTAATGTAAATGTTTATTATAACATAGTGCTAATGCAGCCTAGAAGTACAGCTTACACACTCGCATCAGCCACATGGAGTAAAACATGACTGGAAACTCGTACACTGTATCTGCCATCTTAAATGATTTGATGGTTGAGAATTTTCAAAACACGTCTCTATCAGATAATGTACTTGTCAATAAAAGCACACAATTAATAACTTGAATAAAGGACATGCATGACAACAGAAGTTCAAAGATGAGCTGTAAATTTGTTATTATAATTCTGTATGTTTTGTTTTACTGTAATAATTTATGCAATTTCAGGTCAACTTTGAAGATTATGGAGCTGTTCTGTCATTTGTGCTGGTGAACAATAACCACTGGAAGCTACTGGTTTGTGGTTTTGCTACTGACAATTTATTTGATTATTTTATCATCTGTCTTTTAATGCAGGTCAATTTAAGATCAGTAAAAATTAAGTTAATTTATTTTACGGTTATTTCCTTTATTGATTTGTTGCAGTACATTCATGCAGAAGACAGCACAGTGTTTTTCATCGATCCTGCACAAGTGTCATCAGAGCTTGACGACTCCAGTTGTGCTGCAAAAAAAATACAGTAAATCAACAATGAAAAAATGTTTCAGTATTTATACAAACATACTAGAGTTTTAAAAAATTACACTAGTTTTAATTATTTTTACTAAAAATGAGGTGCTTCTCTAAAATTTCTCATACTCAAAAGTGTATTTGCATTTAACAGGGAGTACTTCCAAATGAGAAGGAAACTTCATGGAAAAACAGACTGGGCGACTGTTAAATGGAAAGGGGAAAGTATGCACCACCCTGTTCAAAATGATGGAAGCAGCTGTGGCGTCCTTGTTGTCAAAGTAAGATGAGAATTCTTTGATTTAATCATGTGCATGCGTACATACATGCATGTACGCAAAATATTAAAGTTCTTTTAATTAGTAACTAGTATAGGTCAATTAAAAATATATCTTCATAAGAGTTAGTCCATCCAGACCATTTGTGTTTTTTGTGTACCTGGATAATAAATAAACCAGAGATTATTAATGGATTGTGTGGTTGTTAACGAGAAGAAATAGGGTTATTGTGGTTTATGTATTGATAAGTTGATAACCGTGTTTAATTTAAAATTTTGTGATTTTCACATTTGTGTATACGAGTGGACGTAGTAATGTATTACTATATTACTACTAAAACTCTGATTTATGAAATATTAAATTATGTAAAATTATGAAATGCATAAAAAATGAAAAATTTAAAGGTGTGCCTCGTCTGACTCATCTTGGAGAGTAGTTTGGTGTAAATTTTGTGTGCATGGGTCAAAAGACTGGAACGTTATTGAGCAAAAACCCTGATTTATGAAATATTAAATTATGTAAAATTATGAAATGCATAAAAAATTAAAAGGTGTGCCTCATCTGACTCATCTTGGAGAGTAGTTTGGTGTAAATTTTGTGTGCGTGGGTCAAAAGACTGGAACGTTACTGAGCAAAAACCCTGATTTATGAAATATTAAATTATGTTAAAATATGAAATGCATAAAAATGGAAAATTAAAAGCTGTGCCTCGTCTGACTAAGGTTGGAGAGTAGTTTGGTGTAAGTTTTGTGTGCGTGGGTCAAAAGACTGGACCGTTATTGAACAAAAACCCTGATTTATGACAATTTAAATTATTTTAATATTATGAAATGCATAAAAATGATAAATAAACACGTGTGCATCATCTGACTTGTCTTCGAGAGTAGTTTTATCTAAGTTTTGGATGAGTGGGGTAAATCATGGAAAATATATTTTTCTAGAGGGATTTGTGGTTGGATATCTATATAATTTATTAGTTATGAGTTAAGCTCATAAGATATGCATTTATTATGCAAATAACCTCGTTATGTGGGTACCACCTCTTGGAGAGGAAAATCAGTCTCTAAAACCCTCAAATTAAATGTAACTGAAACGTGAACTCTTTCCCCGTGATTAAAAGGCATTAAATCAGTTAATACGCACAGATATGTCAAAATAATCACATTTAGTTGATTTTTATGTATTTTATTACAAAAATAATATTCTGATGTATATAGCTGATGAAGATTATTCATAAAAATTAATACACAAATTAATAACAAAATTACCTTGTGTCAAATGTTATTTGAATATTAAATTCAGTGTAACTTTTTATAAAAGGCAGAATTTTGGACTGGTTTGTTGGGGTGTAGTTAAAATTGTTTCTAAATTAACTGTGGTGTATCTAAATTAATATTATTGTGAATGTATGATCACCAGAAAAGTCCATTGAAGGTTCTCTCTCACCAGAATAAACTGTCAGAATGTCCACAACTGCTTATGAGTGATGCCAGCACGGCCTGAGATGCTCCGGTGACTGAAAGGCGGATTGTGTCCTCAAAAGTCTTCGATCACCGTTGGAGGCACGAAGGTCCGGCCACTGGCTCTGAAGTCAACTAGGATTTACCACTCTGCGTCAAGGATTTCTGGTTCAAATCTCAAGTTTATGCCAGGTTCTCTCATCCTGAGACGTTTGCAGAAAAGCTTCTTCCCAGGACATCTCACTAGGGAGGAAGTTGAAGAGGCTTGATGTACAGGTCCTTCTCAAAAAATTAGCATATTGTGATAAAGGTCATTATTTTCCATAATGTAAAATGATAAAAATGAAACTTTCATATATTTCAGATTCATTGCACACCAACTGATATATTTCAGGTCTTTAATTCTTTTAATATTGATGATTATGGCATACAGCTCATGAAAACCCAAAATGCCTGTCCCAAAAAATTAGCATATCATGAAAAGGTTCTCTAAACAAGCTATTAACCT
>NW_023626642.1:1943-2846 GCF_014905685.2 Nematolebias whitei | reverse complement strand
TCCACAGCTCCTCCAGGCTCCGAGACCTTGATCTTCCACTTCCACTGTTCTCCTAGGCTCTGAGACCTTGATCATCCACTTCCACTGCTCTCCAAGGCTCCGTGACCTAGATTTTCCAGTTCTATTGCTCTCCTAGGCTCCGTGACCTCTATCTTCAATTTCCAATGCTCTCCCAGGGTCCGAGACCTCAAACTTCCATTCCCCTGCTTCTCCAGTTTCCGAGACCTCTATCTTCCACTTCAACTGCTCCTCCATTTACCGAGTCCTCAATCTTCCACTTCCACTTCTCTCCCAGGTTCCAAAAACTCTATCATCCACTTCCACTGCTCTCCCAGGCTCTTATACCTCGATCTTCCACTTCCACTGCTCTCCCAGGCTCGGTGACCTCGGTCTTTGACTTCCAGTGCTTTCCCAGGCTCTGAGACCTCGATCTTCCATTTCCACTGCTCTCCCAGGCTCCGAGACCTCAATCTTCCACTTCCACTGCTCTCCCAGGCTCCGAGAACTCTATCATCCACTTCTACTGCTCTCACAGGCTCTGAGACCTAAAGCTTCCACTTACACTGCTCTCCCAGGGTCAGAGACCTTGATCTTTCACTTCCACTTTTCTCCCAGGCTCCGAGATCTTGATCTTCCACTTCCACTGCTCTCCCAAGCTCCGAGAACTCTATCATCCACTTCTACTGCTCTCCCAGGCTCTGAGAACCTACCAGTGCTCCTCTACACTCCGAGACCTTGATCCTCCACTTCCACTGCTCTCCGAGGCTCCGAGACTTCGATCTTTCACTGCTCTCCCAGGCTCCAAGACATTGATCTTCCACTTCTCTCCGAGGGTCCGAGACCTCAAACTTCCACAGCTCTCCCAAGCTCCGAGACCTTGATGTTCCACTGCACTCCCAAGCT
>NW_023626642.1:1541-1933 GCF_014905685.2 Nematolebias whitei | reverse complement strand
GATGTTCCACTGCACTCCCAAGCTCCGAGACCTCGATCTGCCACTGCTCTCCCAGGCTTTGAGACCCTTCCAAGGCTCCTCCAGGCTCCGAGACCTTGATCTTCCACTTACACTGCTCCTTAAGGCTCTGAGATCTTGATCTTCCATTTCCACTGCTCTCCCTTGCTCTGAGACCTCGAGATTCCACTTCCACTGCTTTACCAGGCTCCGAGACCCTACAAGTGCTCCTCTAGGCTCCGAGACTTCGATCCTCCACTTCCACAGCTACTCCAGGCTCCGAGACCTCGATCTTCCACTTGCACTACTCTCCCAGGCTCTGAGACCTCGATCTTCCACTGCTCTCCCAGGCTCAAGGACTTGATCTTCCACTTCTCTCCCAGACTCCGAGACCT
>NW_023626642.1:0-1531 GCF_014905685.2 Nematolebias whitei | reverse complement strand
CAGGGTCAGAGACCTTGATCTTTCACTTCCACTTCTCTCCCAGGCTCCGAGACCTCGATCATCCACTTCCATTTCTCTCCCAGGCCCTGAGACCTCAATCTTCCACTGCTCTCCCAAGCTCTGAGACCTTGATCTTCCACTGCACTCCCAGGCTTCGAGACCTCGATCTTCCATTGCTCTCCCAGGCTCCAAGACCCTTCCAAGTCTCCTCCAGGCTCCGAGAACTTGATCTTCCACTTTCACTGCTCCTCCAGGCACAGAAACCTCGATCTTCCGCTTACACTGCTCCTTGAGGCTCCGAGACCTCGATCTTCAATCTCCACTGCTCTCCCAGTCTCCGATACTCGATCTTCCATTTCTACTGCTCACCCAGGCCCTGAGACATCGATCTTCCACTTCCACTGCTCCTCTAGGCTCTGAGACATTTCCACAGCTCTCCCAAGTTCTGAGACCTCAATCTTCTACTTGCACTACTCTCCCAGGCTACCTTAGACCTCAATCTTCCATTACCACTGCTCACCCAGGCTCTGAGACCTCGATTTTCCACTTCCACTGCTATCCCAGGCTACGTGACCTCGATCTTCCACTGCTCTCCCAGGCTCCGTGTCCTCGATCTTCCATTTCCATTGCTCTCCCAGGCTCTTAGACCTCGATCTTCCATTCCCCTGCTCTTCCAGTCTCAGAGACCTCGATCTTGCACTTCAACTGCTCCTCTAGTCACCGAGTCCTCAATCTTCCACTTCCACTGCTCTCCCAGGTTCCAAAAACTCTATCATCCACTTCCACTGCTCTCCCAGGCTCTGAGACCTCGATCTGCCACTTCCCCTGCTCCTCTAGGCTATGAGACCGAGATTTTCCAGTTCCACTGCTCTCCATGGCTTCGTGACCTCTATCTTCCATTTCCATTGCTCTCCCAAGCTCTGAGACCTCAAACTTACATTCCCCTTCTTCTCCAGTCTCCGAGACCTCGATCTTCTACTTCCACTGCTCTCCCAGTCTCCGAGACCTCAATCTTCCATTACCACTGCTAACCCCAGGCTCTGAGACCTCGATCTTCCACTTCCACTGCTCTCCTATACTCCAAGACATAGATTTTCCAGTTCCACTGCTCTCCGTGGCTCCGTGACCTCTATCTACCATTTCCATTGCTCTCCCAGGATCCAAGACCTCAAATTTATATTCCCCTGCTATACCAGTCTCCGAGACCTCGATCTTCCACTGCTCCTCCAGGCTCCGAGACCTCGATCTTCCACTTCCCCTGCTCCTCTAGGCTCTGAGACACTTCCATTGCTCTCCCAAGTTCCAAGACCTCGATCTTCATCTTCTACTCCTCTCCCAGGCTCCGAGACCTCGATCTTCCACTTCCACTGTTCTCCCAGGCTCCGAGAACGCTATCATCCACTTCCACTGGTCTCCCAGGCTCTGAGACCTCGAACTTCCACTTCCACTTCTCTCCCAGGCTCCGAGACCGCCATCTTCCACTAATCTCCCAGGCTCCGAGACCTTGATCTTCCACTGCACTCCCAGGCTT
>NW_023626641.1:0-2846 GCF_014905685.2 Nematolebias whitei | reverse complement strand
GGACTGTATCTTTAAAAAGTTCTTAATTTTTCATTATGCACCTCCTTCTGAGGATTTATCAGTGAATGAAAAATTTCTTAGTAAATGCCTTTCTGGGCTACTTTAATCACTTTTTAAATGCAAGATAACAGTAATAACTCAACTTGAGGAACGTTTATTAACTCAAAAATGCTTATTTTAAAGAAATATGAGCGTTCAATTTCACCAAAATCCTAAAAACAAAAAAAAACTGTGATTTCAAGTTTCCAACAGGAGGTGGCAGTATAACCTTATTTTATTTTAACCCTGACACTGTTAGTGGCGACCAGTAGGAGTCGCGATGACTTCCTATGGCTTTGGTGACATCCGGTCGTTAGCCGTTAGCTTAAAAATTTAGCATCGGCTAGCGTGGTCCAAAAACACCATTTAATGACGGATTTAAAACTTGAACGTGGCAAAGTTTCAGCGATTAGGCTTTTAATAATTGGATCAGTGATTCAGAACCAACTTTAAAGCGTTTTTCAACTTTAAACAACAGATTGAAATTCCCTATGAAGACGAGCTTCATTTCCGGGTCACGTGACTGAATCAACCAATGACAGAGCAGCAGCGGGGGTGGGTTTTACAACCTGACATCAGAGGAAGTGACGACAGACATGTCACTCGTCTCTCAGCGAATCAGAGCTACCCAAACAGCGGTTCTCGACCAATGACGCGTCGTCATTCTAGCTAGCGTGTTAGCATTTAGCCTGAACATTCTGGTCAACTTTCGTCCATTAACTTCTCAAAATGTACAATTTTCTGCTCCAAATGTGACGAACAAACTCTTAACTGTGTTCTGAGGCGGCGCTCAGCTTTTTAAAACGTCTCTCCATCCATTTAAAACAACTCGTTTGATCTTATCAGAACCGAGCGACAAACCGGGTCTGAGCAGAACCCCCTGTCTGTTTAAATAGAATCAAACGCTTTTCACAGCTTAATTAACTTTGTCACATAACAGACGTACATTTCAGCTTTAAAATGAAACACATTGACGTTATTTCAGCTCTAAAAACACCACAACTGTAAACTTTCTCTGAACCCAAAAGCTGCAAAACGCTGCGTTTCACACAGCAATCTGCACTCTTAAGCTAATTTCAGTTAAGATCAGATATGCCAACATGATAAATTCAATTGTTACACGAATAACAGTCCATTCATGATACCGTACGGGGCCACCAGTATGTAATGAGCATAATACCTGTCAGATATTATCCATAATTTAAACGGATTCTTTCATTTTTCTGGACTGAGTACTATCGTGCATTGAATGATTAAATGTGGACGGAAACGTGTTTTAATTTCTGACTCACCATCAACAGTGAGCCGTTTAATTAAAAACGATTTAAAACAACATCACACATTTACAATAATTGGCAGATTGATTTCAACAACAGCTTAATTAACTTGCTTTACAATTAGAAAACCATTCGACCATGGTTTCCACTTGCAGCTTTTAAACCAACAGACATTTCTGAAAATATCTGGATGATTACTGGTAGATGGAAGAGTTTTAAAGATGGGAAAATGAAGTTTAAATGGAGAGAAAGGATGTATGAAGATGTAGGTCTGTAGACCAGAACGACACGCTCCCTTGAAGCGCAGCTTAACCCACGGTACACTGGTAGTTGAAGATGGACTCTTTTACCTTTCTGAAGATATTTCAGTTCCGGCGTAAAGTTCCACTTCAAGCCACCTTTCAGCGTCTCCGTAAGAACAGCTGTGTCTCAGGAGTCGTGAGATCACTGAACAGACTTCCTCATTGTTCAGAGCTTCCGTCGGATAGCCACAGCGAGACGTCGTGGCATCGACGGACTCTGGTCATTCCATTAGAAACTGCTCGAACTTGTTCTGTTCGGAACTTTGTTCTGCGTAGTTCCCGTTGTTCTCCATTCCTGCGTTCTGCACTGCTTGGAACTAGGAAGTGTTGACCCTTTTAAAGAGGTCAGTTCCGGTTCCTCTGAGAACTTCCTGATTGGTTAAAACGAACCAACAGGGGTGTGGTTTTAGTGATGTAAGGGGTTATTAAAAGTCAAGGAGAAAGAGTAGATTGTTAAGAACAGATAGAAAAATGTTTTGAAGAACAGAGACTTTTTGGAGCCGTTTTCCTCCTATCTGTCTGAAAAAGTTAAACATGACATTTCTTTCCAGTAAACATGTTTTTGACCGAAACTTGACTTCTGACCCACATCACGACTTGCTCATTTCAGACAGAAGATCAAAAAATGCATAATTACTCTTGTAACAGACATTAACTTGATTTCTACTTTGAATGAGGATTAAAAATCATTTATACTGTTTCACAGTTGATTTAAAATGAGTAGTTCACTTCAACATTTAAAATGGTTTGAACTAAACACACTTTTGATTATCAAGACATTTGTAAAATAGTAATGATAATAAAAAAGAGAGTGTTCTTTCAATTGATTAGTGCAGGATACAATTAGAAAGTCTCTGGATGAACTTAATTTTGTGTTTCTGGACTCAAATCGATGAAATAACAGTTCTTGTCCCAGGAAGGCCCTCGGGGCCAGATTTTGACCTGAGGCTTAGTTCACTACATTATAAAATAATCCAGACGAGAGTAAGAGTGATGCACATGTGAAAAGAAAGAATACTCTTTACTATTAGGGTGAAGAGACCGCCATGCATCGCAGAGTCCATAATCCCTCATGTACTGTTTAACTACATTTATGGATTGCCAACTGCGTTGAGCTCCTACTGCATTCAACCTGTCTATTTTGTTATCTAGACCAAAGTTCACCTCCTAGTACCAACGAGCAATCCATGTGATTTGATAGAGTAGAAAAGAGATCATGAAAAAAAGC
>NW_023626640.1:345-2847 GCF_014905685.2 Nematolebias whitei | reverse complement strand
GCCCTGGAGAAGTAAGCACAGGGGTGGATCTTACCATCTGTGCTGCGCTGACTGAGGATGGCGCCCACCCCGGTGCTGGATGCATCGACCTCCACAATGAATTGTTTCTCGGGGTCTGGAGAGTGCAAGATTGGAGCAGAGGAAAACAATGTTTTGAGCTTCTGGAATGATTGGTTGGCAACGGAGTCCCAGATGAACTTGGTCTTGGATGAGGTGAGAAAATGAAGAGGAGCTGCAACTAAACTGTAGTTCTTAATGAACCTCCTATAAAAATTTGCAAAACCGAGAAACCTTTGCAGCTGTTTACGATCCTTGGGCTTGGGCCAATCCACCACAGCTGATACCTTCCCGGGTTCCATGGATACTTGACCTGGAGAAATGTTGAACCCAAGGAATGAGGTGGACACTTGGTGGAAAGCACACTTCTCTGCCTTGACAAACAAGTTGTTCTGTAAAAGGCGGGTTAAGACAGCTCTGACATGGCGACGGTGAGAAATGCTATCTTGTGAAAAGATAAGTATGTCATCAAGGTAAACAAAAGCGTAAATGTTAATCATGTCACGAAGGACATCATTAACCAGGGCTTGGAAAACGGCAGGAGCGTTGGTGAGGCCGAATGGCATAACAAGATATTCATAATGGCCATCTGCGGTATTAAAAGCCGTCTTCCATTCATCTCCCCGCCGTATCCTGACCAAATGGTAAGCGTTGCGAAGATCCAGTTTGGTGAATATCTTAGCATTTTGGATTATATCAAAAGCAGAGTTCATGAGGGGCAGAGGATACTTGTTCTTTATGGTTATTTTGTTAAGTTCTCTATAGTCAATGCATGGACGAAGTGACCCATCTTTCTTCCCTACAAAGAAAAAACCTGCACCAGCGGGGGATGCTGAAGGTCTAATGATACCAGCTTGGAGGGACTCTGTTATATATTTCCTCATGGACTCTTGCTCGGGACCAGACAAAGAATATAATCTACCCCGAGGGGGGGTAGAACCTGGGATCAGGTCAATACCACAATCGTATGGACGATGTGGCGGAAGGGACGTAGCTTTTGATTTATTAAAGACCTCTTTCAAATCATGGTACTCTTTAGGTACCTGACTTAGATTAGGATAGGTCTCCTCATTGGCTGTGACAAGGGCTGGTGAACTGGGTTGGCTCTGAATACATGTAGAATAACACTCATTAGCCCATCCTACAATCTCTTGGTTCCTCCAATCGATTTGGGAGTTGTGTTTGCGTAACCAAGTGGAACCTAAAACCACTGGGAGTTGGGGTGAATCAATAACAATGAATCTGATCAGTTCCAGATGGTTGTTGGCCGACACCATGGTGACTGGAACAGTTTCAAGACTAGATTGACTTAAAGGATGACCATCTAAAGCGAGGACCTTATGGTTGTTAGGTGATGGAACAATGGTCAGATCTATGGATTTGGCAAAGGTTTTATCAATGAATTCCGTGTCGGCCCCTGAATCAATAAAAGCTGAGACGATGACGGGTTGACCACCCTTTATTATGAACTTGACCTTGGACTTGGACATGATAGGTGGAGAGGACTTGATCTTATGACTAAGACTCAACAGGAGCCTCTCTTCTCCTGCTGAGCCTGGTCTTTTACTGGACAATGATGACAATCATGACCGCCTTGACCACAATAAAAATAGAGATGGTACCTCCTCCGACGTTCTCGTTCCTGGGTGGTCAGACGACTTCTTCCTAGTTGCATGGGTTCCGTAGCATACAGAGGATCCTGAGGGCTCTTGGTTTGTTCCGTTTTAGGTTCATGATCCACAAGGTGATGTCTGGTTCTGGACATGGCTGTGGCCTTGCCTCGACTCTGTTCACGGTCACGCTCACGCTCACGCAGGCGAAGGTCAACACGGGTGGCCACCTCCTCCAGCTGGCGTAGGGATGAGGGATAGTCCATTGTTGCCAGCACATCCTTAACATCTTCATTAAGCCCCCTGAAGAAGGCGTCAGTGAGTGCGTGTTCATCCCAATGACTGTCTGCTGAAACAGAGTGAAAGTGAATGATGTATTTGGTTACAGAATCCTTGCCTTGTTTAATATCAAAAATTCTTCGGGCTGCCTCTCTCTCAGGGAGGATGGGGTCAAAAACCCGACACAACTCTTTGGAAAATTCAGAAAAATTACGACATACCACGCCACCTTTTAACCATTCAGAAGTGCCCCACGTCTTGGCTCTTCCAGCGAGAAGTGAGACAGCATAAGCTACTTTAGCATGCTCAGTGGGAAAACATGAAGGTTGCAATTGAAATTGAATGTCACACTGAGTCAAAAATGGTCGACATTGCTCAGGCTCACCTCTGAAATGTTCAGGAGGGGCTAACCGTGGTTCTCTTGGTGCAGGAGTCAACAGGGTTTGGTTGATGACTTGGTTTGACTGTTGGGACAAAGCTTGAAGAGAAACAACCATTTCCTGAAGCCCTTTCTCAAGTTTACTAACAGCCCCTTCTACCTTAGAGCACCACTCTC
>NW_023626640.1:0-245 GCF_014905685.2 Nematolebias whitei | reverse complement strand
ATGTTCAGGGGGGGCTAACCGTGGTTCTCTTGGTGCAGGAGTCAACAGGGTTTGGTTGATGACTTGGTTTGACTGTTGGGACAAAGCTTGAAGAGAAACAACCATTTCCTGAAGCCCTTTCTCAAGTTTACTAACAGCCCCTTCTACCTTAGAGCACCACTCTCGGGTTGGTGTTGGATCCATAATGGCCAGATTCTACTGTCATGAACCAGAGGCCGGATCGCAAACAACAACAACAACCACTG
>NW_023626639.1:0-2847 GCF_014905685.2 Nematolebias whitei | reverse complement strand
TCCGACATAGTGGCAAGCTTGAAAACATCACTTCAGACACATTTGGACACTTGAAAACATCACTTCAGACAAAAAGGCAAACTTGAAAACATCCCTTCAGACACATTGACAAGTTTGAAAACATCCCATAAAGTCACTTTGGCAAGTTTGGCAAAGTATCCATTTAGAAACTTTTGGAAGCTTGAAAACATCCCTTTGGACATAGTGGCAAGCTAGAAAACATAATTTCAGACATAGTGGCTAACTTAAAAACATCCCTTCAGACACATTGGCAAGCTTGTAAACATCCATTTAGATACTTTTGGAAGCTTGATAACATCCCTTCGGACATTGTGGCAAGCTTGAAAACATCCCTTTGGACATAGTTGGCAAGCTTGAATACATCCTTTCAGATGCATTGTCAAGCTTGAATTCATCCATTCATACATAGAGGTTAACTCGAAATCATCCTTTTAGATATATTGGCAAGTTTGAAAACATCCCATCAGACCTAGTGGCAAGCTTGAAAACAACCCTTCAGACACATTGCCAATCATCCGTTATCATACATTTGCGAACTTGAAAACATCCCTTTGGATATAGTGGCAAGCTTGAAAATATCCTTTCATATGCATTTTTAAGCTTGGATACATCACTTCAGACATGGTGGGAAACTTGAAAACATCCCTTCCGTCACATTGACAAGCTAGAAAAAATCCCATAAAGTTACGTTGGCAAGCTTGTAAACATGCATTTAGACAATTTTGGAGGCTTGAAAACATCCCTTTGGAAATTGTGGCAAGCTTGAAAACTTCACTTAAAATATTGTGGCAAGCTTGGAAACATCTCTTCAGACACATTTGGAAGCTTGAAAACATCACTTCAGACATATTGACAAGCTTGAAAACATTCCTTCAAACATATTTTAAGCTTGTAAACTTCCCGTCAGACATAGTGGAAAATTTGAAAACATCCCTTCCGACACATTTGGAAGCTTTAAAAGATCACTTCAGACATTTTGACATGCTTGAAAACATCCCTTTAGGCACATGTGGAAGCTTAAAAACATCACTTCAGACATAAAGTCAAGTTTGAAAACATCACTTCAGACATATTGACATGCTTGAAAACATTTTTTCAGAAACATTGTCAAGCTTGAAGACATCGCTTCAAACACAGTGGAAAGCTTAAAATCTACACATCAGACATAGTGGAAAGCTTGAAAACATTACTTCAGTCATATTGGCAAGCTTGTTAACTTCCCTTCAGACATTGTGGAAAGCTTGAAAACATCCCTTCAGACACATTTGGAAGCTTGAAAACATCACTTCAGACAAAAAGGCCAGCTTGAAAACATCCCTTAAGACACATTTGGAAGCTTGAAAACTGCACTTAAGACAAAAAGGCAAGTTTGAAAGCATCACTTCAGACATAGTGGCAAACTTGATAACATACTTTCAGACATAATGAGAGCTTGAGACATCACTTCAGACATATTGACAAGCTTGAAAACATCTCCTCATTGGCAAGTTTGAAAATATCCATTCAGACATAGTGCATAGATTGAAAACATCCTTTTAGACATATTGGCATGCTTGAAAACATCCCTTCAGACACATTTGGAAGCTTAAAAACATCACTTCAGACATAAAGGCAAGTTTGAAAACATCACTTCAGACATATTGACAAGCTTGAAAACATTCTTTCAGATACATTGGCAAGTTTGAAAACACCCCATCAGACATAGTGGCAAGCTTGAAAACATCCCTTGAGACACATTGCCATTCATCCGTTCTCATACATTTGCGAACTTGAAAACATCCCTTTGGATAAAGTGGCAAGCTTGAAAACATCACTTCAGACACATTGGCAATCTTGAAAACATCCCTTCAGACACATTTGGACGCTTGAAAACATCACTTAAGATAAAAAGGCAAAATTGAAAACATCCTTTCAGACACATTGACAAGCTTGAAAACATCCCATAAAGTAACATTGGCAAGCTGTTGGCATCGTGCATTGAACGATTAAATGTGACGTGAGACGTTAATTTTCTTTGACCCATCAAAATGCATGCGGTCATTTATTAACAGAATCAAAGTTTAACATCAAACATTTACATTAATTTGGCAACATTGATTTCAACAACAGCTTAATTAATTAGGTTTACAATCAGAGACCATACGGCCATGGTATCTGCTTGCAGCTTTACAACAGACATTTCTGAAAATATCTGGATTAATTACTGGCAGGTAGAAGAGTTTTAAAGATGGGAAATGAAGGGCGTTTAAATGGAGAGAGATGGGTGAAGATGTATGTGTCTGTATAAGATGTAGGTCTGTAGACCAGAACGACAACACGCTCCTTTTGGATGCAGCTTAACCCACGGTACACTTTGGTTGAGATCGACTCTTTACCTTTGCAGATGATAGTTTCGGCGTTGGTGTAGAGTTTTCCTTTCAACTCTTCCAGTGTCTCCGTAAGAACAGCTAAACCTCAGGAGTCGTGAGATCATCCCAGAACAGACTTCTTCATAGTTCCTCTGAACTTCTCTCGTTCAGGGACTTCTTGTTCGAGGTCCTCCCTGGAACGTTGTTCAGCTTAGTTGCCGTTGTTCTCCAGCATTCTGCATTCCAGCATTCTGAACTCTGCTGCTCTCGGAACTAACTCTCAGCATTCTCTGTGGAACTAGGAAGTGTTGAACCTTTTAAAGAGGTCACTTCCGGTTCCTCTGAGAACTTCCTGATTGGTCGATCGACCCAACAGGGGTGTGGTTTTAGTGATGTAAGAGGTTATTAAAAGTCAAGTTTCGGTCAACTACATGTTTACTGGAAAGAAATGTCATGTTTAACTTTTTCAGACAGATAG
>NW_023626638.1:0-2847 GCF_014905685.2 Nematolebias whitei | reverse complement strand
TTTTTTACAGCTCATCAGCTTTTAGTTAACATAACAGACGTACAATTTCAGCTTTCAAAACATTACTAGCCCAACGCTTAGAACATGCAGCGTTTGCTTGAAAGGCGCAGCTCCAGCTGCGGTTCAGCACAGCTGACAAACTGTTACTCTTTAAGATACATGCCAACACGTAAAAATCAATGTTTACACGGATTCACAGTCATTTATGAGACTTTACGGGCCACCAGTTGTAGTAGTCACGTAGGTACGTGCCACTAGTTGTAGTATGACAATATATGAGATATATATGCATACAATATTCACGAGTTCCTCATCTTTCTGACTGTGTAATGTCGTGCATTGAATTTAACAGAAATGTAACGAGAGACGTCATTTATCTTTGACCCATCAAAATGAATGCGGTCATTTATTTTCAGAATCAAAGTTTAACATCAAACATTTACATTAATTTGGCAAAATATGAAAATAATAACAGACAAGTTTCACAGAAAAGGGACATCGATCACTCGGCGGTGAACGAGGACTTTGCTTCAGATATTTCTAAAATATCTGTACTGATTTTATGGGAAAGAGGAGAGTTTTAAGATGAAATGGAGATTTATCTTACAGAGAAATATGTGAGGGAATTAATCTGTTTGACCAGAAATTGCACGCTCCATCAGATATCAGCTTGCCCACGGTACACTTGGTCGAAAATAGAACCATCTACCTTGATGATGAACTCAGCGTCGGCGTAGGTTCCTTTCTGACTCTTTTCAGCGTCTCCGTGAGAACTACCAAACCCTCAGAGAGTCGTACATGGTTTTCAAACAGAAATTATAATCCCAAAACGTCTCTGGATTATCCTGAATGCGTTTGCACCCAAGAACTCTGAACTCCTTTCATTCTTCAGAACTTCTCAGACTCTTAATTGTCAGCAACTCTGCCAGAACCGGGAAGTTGCCACATTTTTAATGGGTCGACTTCCGGGTCATTTGAGAGCTTTTTGATTGGTCGATGGACCAGAAATAGAGGTGTGGTTTGTGATGTAAGATGTTATCATAAGTCAAGGATTGTTTTCAACATACAGAAAAGATTATTGCAGACGACCAGACTTCGTGGAGTCTCACGCTGTTGTATCTTCTCAAATAGTAAAACATGACATTTCTTCTCAGTAAACATTTTAGTTGACCGAAAACCGACCTTTAACATACTTACATTACTTGGCTCATTTCAGACAGAGAATCAAGAAATGCATATTAACCTGATTTCTTCTTTGAATGAGGAATAAAAATCATTACTTACTGCTTATGTAAAATAAAAATGAGTAGTTCTTTCCAACCTGTAAGCATTGAATGGAACTAACACAATTTGATTATCAAACATTTGTAAAACAGTAATGATTATAGAGAATTGTCTTTTCTGCTTGATTAATTCAAGAAAGAAAGTCACCAGATGGCTCAGACTGTATTCAGATCAATGAAAATAACAGTCTCTGTCCATCTGATAGATTTGAGGTCATCAGGGTCAGATCAGGGTCAGATCAGGTTCACTACACCACTTTCTTTTTGATGGGTCAAAGATAATTAACGTCTCACGTTATATTTTTAATAATTCAATGCACGACATTATTCAGTCCAGAAAAATGAAAGAATCCGTTTAATTTATGAATATATACAGCACATGTTCATCTACATTCTGGCGGCCCGTACGTTTCTTCTACATTCTGGTGGCCTCGTACGCTTCATAAATGGACTGTGTATTCGCGTAACAATTGAATTACATGTTGGCATGAAATGAAAAAAGTGCAAATTGTAGCTGTGTGAAACGCAGCGTGTTGAGCTGAGATGCTCAGAGAAAGCTTGCAGTTGTGGTGTTTTGAAAGCTGAAATAGAGTCAATGAGTCTTTTTGATAGCTGAAATTGTACGTCTGTTGTGTGTAACTGAAGCTGGGTTTGTGTTAAAACGCTTTATTCTGTTTAAACTGTGTTCCAGATGTGGTTCTGGTCTGGTCCGGCTCGGTTCTGATGAGTTCGAACGAGTTGTTTTAAATGGTTGGAGAGACGTTTTAAGACCGGAGCGCCGACTCCGTGAAGCTGAGAGCTTATTCGTTACATTTTTAACAGAAAATGGTACATTTTGACAGTTTAAAAGACGAAAAGTTGACCGGAATGTTAATGCTAAATGCTACACGCTAGTTGGAAAAACGATCCGTGATTGGTTGAAATCAGCTGCTGTGGAACGCTCTGATACACTGAGAAATGAGTGACGTGTCTGCGTCACTTCCTCTGACATGTCGGGTCGTAAAACACACCCCGTTGCTGTTCTGTCATTGGTAGATTCAGTCACGTGACCCGGAAATGAGCTCGGTTGAACCGAAGCCTTTTCTGTGCTTAATATGCCGTGTGCCATGCCACATGCCCCCAAAACTCATGTTCATGCAAAAAAGTCATGCTTGTTGAAACAACGCCACGTTTAAGCTTTGAATCCGTTCAGAAATGTTGATTTAACCGAGTTTAGCCGATGCTAATTTTAAGCTAAGCGGCTAACGACAGGATGTCAACAGAACGTCCACAGGAAGTTGTCATAGGCTCCTGCTGGTATAAAGCTAACACCGCCACCTGCTGGAGAAGAGGAGTATAACAGTTTTCCTGAAGAGGGACTGACAGCTCCTCATAAAATTTTTATTTTTCTGTTCACCAACCTGGTTTAATGAGTAACTGTTAAAATAGCGAATTTCTGGAAGTGAACGGTTTAAAAAGCGTTTTTAAACTGATGTTGCTGTGAGACTTTCAGAAAAATTGCAGGTTTATTAAGTTCAGTGCTTTAGAGTAAAAAACACTGAGAAGCTTGGTAATCTAGTATCTG
>NW_023626637.1:0-2847 GCF_014905685.2 Nematolebias whitei | reverse complement strand
GGGGGCTGGGTGTTGAGTTGGGGATCGGGTTAGGGGTCTGGACGATCGGGGGGGGGGGGGGGTCGCTGGCCCGGGTTCTGGTCGGTCCTCAGGGCTATGTGCCGGTCCGTGGCCTGGGTCCCTGGTGATGCGGCTGCCTCCTGTTCCTGGATGGATGCACTGGAGCCTCCCTCCCCTGGTGGATCTCAGAGAATGGGGGTGCCTATTGGGGTCAGTGGGGGAGCTGCCCCCCTGGTAGGGCATTGCCACCTCAGTTGTTCCTCCCCATCCCGACGTCTTCCTCCACCCACTCCATCACACCACAACTCAAGCAGGGTCTTGGGGTTCAGGTGCAATACTGACTTGCGGGGAGGATCCTAACCCTAACCCTAACCCAACACTCAACAGACGTCTGGGGACAGAGGAGACCAGTTTCTCAAGTTAAAAATAGGAATGCTCTCCCATTCATGTCTAGTACAGGCCTCTAACTGTTCAATCGTCTTGGGCCTTTTTTGTCGCACCTTCCTCTTTATGATGCGCCAAATGTTCTCTATAGGTGAAAGATCTGGACTGCAGGCTGGCCATTTCAGTACCCGGATCCATCTCCTACGTAGCCATGATGTTGTGATTGCTGTAGAATGTGGTCTGGCATTATTGTGTTGAAAAATGCAGGGTCTTCCCTGAAAGAGATGACGTCTAGATGGGAGCATATGTTGTTCTAGAACCTGAACATAGTTCTCTGCATTAATGGTGCCTTTCCAGACATGCAAGCTGCCCATGCCACAAGCACTCATGCAACCCCATACCATCAGTGATGCAGGCTTCTGAACGGAGCGTTTATAACAACTTGGGCTATCCTTGTCCTCTCTGGTCCAGATGACATGACGTCCCAGTGTTCCATAAAGAACTTCAAATCGTGACTCATCTGACCACAGAACAGTCTTCCATTTTGCCACACTCCATTTTAAATGACCCCTGGCCCAGTGCAAACGTCTGAGCTTGTGGAGCTTGCTTAGAAATGGCTTCCTATTTGGGGGACTCCTGAAATTCGGGGCTTGGGGACTGCTGTGTCTGTGGTTCCGGTCTTCCCTGTGTTACCATCATGTCCTGTGGGGATGGGTCTGTGGGTCCCCACATCCACTATTGAACATTTTTATGGAGAAACCTTTATAGTGATAAACATGCTCACACCGGTGTTTAGATTCAGGTGTTTATCAGATACACACTCGGTTGGGTTGTGGTGGCCACTAAATATATCTTGTATTACCATGTACTGTATAAAATACTTTCTAATTATGTTACAAGTATCATTATATATGTTTGTTGTTGTGGTTTCTCGGTTTTGTCTTTTTTTTCCCCGTAGGTCTAGAGGCAGACTTCAATTATGTTGATTTGTGTTCTCTTTATACCTCTCTCTCCTCTATTCCTAGCTCCTTCTTTACCTTTTAACTGTTCTCTCACTTTTCTGCTTTATCTTCTTTGTTTTTCATCCCCATGTCCATTACATCTGAAACAAGCCCATAGCAAATTCTAATAAAATTTAATTTTCATATCAAGTGGCATATTCAGGCCAGCCACAATGCTCTGCTTATGAAAGTAAATCTGTTGGGCATCACTTTGACATTCAGACAATAATTCTAAGTGTCACAATGCCGGATAGGACAAGGGAGAAAGAAAGAAAGAAAAAAGTGCTGTGGTACATAACCATCCATTAAAGACAAATTAAGTAGATCCAAAATGTGGACATTAATTAGGGGAAATACCTCTTTAAACAGTCTGGTTGGGATGGGATCTAGCAGACATGTGGATGGTTTGGATGAGGTTATTATTTTTGACAATTCAGAGCTCAACAGGACAAAAACTGTCCAAGCATAAATCAGGCTCTAGCAAAATTTTTAAAGTTGCCTCATTTGACAGGGGACTAGAGATAGTAGAAGGATGGTTTGAATTTTCTTTCTAATTGAAATAATTTTATTTATAAAGAATCTCATGAAGTCATCACTACTTATAGTTGTAGGAATACATGGTTCAACAGAAATGGGACTTTTAATTAGTCTAGCAATAGTACTAAACAGAAATCTAGGGTTATTTTTATTCTCCTCTATTAAAGATGAGTAATATAAAGTTCTAGCTTTACGGAGAGCTTTTTTATATGTTAGCAGACTCTTTTCAAGTTAAATAAAATTCTTCAACATTAGTAGAGTGCCATTTTCTCTCCTGGTTTCTAGATGCCTGCTTTAAAGTACGTAACTCAGAATTGAACCAAGGAGCCAGTTTCCTCTGATTGATTACTTTCTTTTTCAGTGGAGCAATTTTATCAAGTGAAGTTTGCATTGAAGTTGTAAGATGATCAACTAGATGATCTAAGTCTCTGTTCTCTGATGCATTACTCTGCAAGACAGAGGAAACATTGATGGAAGAGATTGTTTAAATTTGGTTACAGCATTTTCTGATAAGCACCTGCTGAGATGAAATTTACTCAGTGACTGTGTAGTCATTTAATGTAAACTCAAAGGTTATTAAAATGGGATTTTTTGAGGACTTATTACCAAGTCCTTAATCTCTATACCATAGATCAAAACTAAATCAAGAGTGTGATGATAAGAATGAGTAGATGTGCGGATGTTTTGGGTAAAACCAAATGAGCTTATTAAATTATTAAAGGCTATGCTTAAGCTATCACTTTCAACATCTACATGAATATTGAAATCACCCATTATTATGACTTTATCAGTATTTAATAGTAAGTCAGTTAAGAATTCTGAGAATTCAGACAAAAACTGAGAGTAAGCGCCTGGTGGACGATATATAACAACTAGTAAAAGTGGCTTTTCTGATTTCCATTTTGGATGAGAAAGACTGAGGGAC
>NW_023626636.1:0-2848 GCF_014905685.2 Nematolebias whitei | reverse complement strand
TATAAATAGGCAGTCCCTGTCAAAGTTTCTCCAGGAACTTTCTAGTTATTCTTAACCTTTCCACAGAGCCTCACTTCAGAAACTAAACTAGCATCTTAAGGTTTTAAAGCAGCTCTGGTTTACTCTACTTTCTTTTTCTTCCTGTGCACACTCTGTTAGGATTTGAGAAACCGACAGAACAACCCATCCTGCAACACCCGACGTCTGCACGGTCCGTTTGGTTCCATCGCTCTGACCATCAGCCCGTGGATGTCCCTGCAGAGGACAGGTCTCGATTAAACACAAATCAAATATTAAACTCCAGAGACGATAAACATGGTATGATAGCTCACCAAGACGGAGAACGCTTCAGAACGACCCGACTTCCCTCTCTTTGGTGGATCAAGCTTCACTTGTCTCCTCACTCTGGTCACCTGAGAATATATTTATTTATTTAACAGACTTATTTTACAAGATGGTGTGTATTTCAATTGCAAACCTTAAAGAAACGTATCTGTGTAATTAAGCAGCATCAAATTAAATAATGGTGCTATGCAACTCTGCTAGCACATACCCCTTTATCCCCTGCTAACAGTCTGCTGCCTTTGTGTTGTCATGGAAACTCGTCTGTAGGGGGTTGGATTTCGAGTCGTGGCTGAGGAGAGAGAAGATGCTGGGGCGGCAGGTTTTACGCTTACTCTTCCTCTTATTCACAGCTTGAGTCAAGTGTCTCCTGGACCGATCAGCCTGAGAAAAATATTGACGCAGGGATTAGAGACAGCAAGACACACACAAACACAAACACTACACAAAAACTGTCTTCACTGGTGAGTAGCTGGGCTGCAGTTGATCTGGACTCAGTGTGACCCGGATCCTGGGAGCTGCAGGCGACAGACGGCTGCGGGGTTCAGCCTGGTTCTGGTCGCGCGGTGCTGGTCCGGACTGGGCCAGAGGTGGTACACTAAATCCTGGGCAGCCTTGCTCCTGGAGCAGCAGCACACGCACATCAAGCTGGACGGAGCGGTGGGCTTCAGTCATGCTGCACCGGGACTTTTTTCCATCCATCGGGTCGGACCAGAACCGAGCCGTTCCTGTTCTGCAGAGCCTGGTTAGTAAAATTTAGTAACGTATGTTGTTAAAATGAGAACATTGCAAGAGTGTGGGAAGGTTTTCTACAGCCTTAATATAAACTTTACTTTACTTTAACTTCAACTTGGACTACTATATTCCTACTTCGTGGTTTTTCACTTATCGTGTGACTTCAGGGTACGGATCCCCCGTGATAAACGAGGGATCACTGTAGTCCAAGAACACGGAGGAAAACGTGCTTAATGTAAAGGGATACTTCCAACATTTTTATTAGAGGGGTTTTGTAGAATTGTTAAGAATAGTTTGAACAAACTCAGTTTGGAGAAATATAATTCTGAACAGTCTGATGAGCTGATAGCTGGTCCGAACGGCAGAGGTGGAGAAAGTACTCAAACACTTTACTTAAGCAAAGTACAAATAAACAGACAAAAATGTATTCTTAGTAAAAGTAGAAGTACCACATTAATGTTTTTAACTTAAGTAAAAGTACTTGCTTTTAAAAATACTTAAAGTATTAAAAATAGAGTACTTGCTGAATGTATTACCTAATGCAATGTTCTACATATCATTAAGAGTGCCTACAGTATGTATATTTTCTGTAATACATCAATAGTGTTGAGCCATTTTAATGAACAATGCTGCAGATAATACATGTTTTTATTGTGTTTACTCTGTGACACCGTTCACACTTGGACTTGTGATTCTGTGCGTCAGAATTTCAGGGATGACCTGCAGAGTTAAATGTCATTAAGCAAAATAAGAACGAGGAATGATTATACCTTTGAAAGTTTTTATTTAACACAAAGCAAAACCAATGTGTCATTTTAACTGCAGTAAACACATTTAAGTAAAAGTTGTCTGCCTGAAAAAAGGAGCATTAGACCAAACAAAGAAACATCTGATCATTTCAACTCCAGTTTGTCATCAACTCCAGTTAAAATACTGTCTAGTCGACCTTGTACTGGGTCAATAGTGAACAATATTTTAACTTCCTGACACCATTTTCAAAACTTGGACCTGAGTGTTGCGTCATTTGGAGACATCTCTTGTCTCCTAACATCCCATGAACTGACACATTTTAATATTGCAGCAAGAATTTTTTTGTTCAAGTTCAGAAGAAGTTGGTTTTCAAAGTTTTTTGAGTCCAGTCTGGCTCTTTTGGGAGAGAGTATCTGTCCTGCTGTACAGAATAATCTTTCAATAAGGTCATGGGTGGTGCGCATCTTCTGGCTGACTCTCCACGGTGGAATCCATTTTGGGTGTGTTAGCGGTGCTGCTGGTGCTCCCAGCTCAATGACATATATACTAGAATATACTTCATTGGCCCAGCTCTTCTTGAAGGTGGGTCTAATGTTACTTGCCCACTTTGCAGTGATTCAATGGACCAGCTCCCCTCTCGCCATTGGTTACTTTCAAACTAACGAAAACATTTTAAAAACCACAACGTGAAAGTAACGTGTATCGCAACATATTATAGAAATGTAGTGTAGTAGAAAGTACAGATACTTAATGTAAAATGTAGTGAAGTAAAAGTAGAAAGTACCCACGTTTAACTCTAGTACAGAGACATGAAAAATGTACTTAAGTACAGTAACGAAGTACTTGTACTTTGTTACATCCCATCACTGATAAGAACGGGACCCAGACAAATGGACCAAGTATTAAAACAGTTGCAGTTTCAAAAAGTCAGAGCTACTTTATTAAATTGTACACTAAGTGCTTGCATTACACAAATATTTGAGCAGAAATATTGTGATATTTCTGTCTGAAATGCTCCAGG
>NW_023626635.1:0-2848 GCF_014905685.2 Nematolebias whitei | reverse complement strand
ATTACTTCTAAAGGCCAGATGGATAGTTTTCAAAACCTCTCACTCAATTTTGGTCTAGGGAAAAATGATTTTTTTTTTAGATATCTCCAGCTCCGTCACTACTTTGTGAAGGAAATACAGAATGCACTGACTGAAAACCCCTCTAACCTAGTTCAGATCTTTATGGATACTTACAACAGTGGTAGTAGAAAAAAAAAAAATGGTAGGAAAATTTTACAAAATCTTAATCTCAACTGATAATAAAACTCACCTTCATGTGAAAAAACAATGGGATAAAGATCTAAAAACAGAAATATCAGAAAACTGCACTACTAACTCACTCATTTGGAAAGATTTCTGTTGGCAAAGCTTGATCCGTTTCTTTATTACACCTGTACAGAAATCAAAGATAACGGCTGTGCAGCCCTCCTGCTGGAGGGAGTGTGGATCTATTCAGGCAGATCATGCTCATATATTCTGGTCATGTCCAGGTAGAACTGACTTTTGGTTAAAGGTGAATAACTTAATCTACTCTGTGTTAGATATTAGAGTGGATCAGTCTTTCCCTACACTGTTTCTTAGTGTACCGCCCAGGGGACTACACCAAAGTGACTTGTATATATTCAGGATTATCCTTGTTGTTGCGAAGAAAGCCATCACAAAGTGCTGGCTCAGAAGAGAAACTCCCACAACAACTCTAGTGATACAAATTATCGAGCAGATAAGATCAATGGAACTTATGACTTATTCTCTCCGTGTACAACAGCACAGGGGGGAAAATACTGGAAAAAATGGGACGATTGTTCACACTCTGTGACAGACGACAATGTTTTGTAAGAAATGATATGTACCTGTGAAACTCCCTCAGGTATACTTGTTTCTAGGTTTTCTTTATTCTTTTCTACTTATTTGTTTGTTTACCTTTCTGTTATATGCCCAAATATGTTTTAAAAATGAAAAATAAAAAGTAAAAAAACAACAAAGTCTTTAAAAGCAGGAATATTTGTACCGACAGGTACCTACCTTGATTTACGAGTCACCTGGAAGGCATTTTGTGAGGGTGGGCTTTCACTTATCACTGTGGGCATGTAAACCTCAAAATCTTTGGGGACATTCTGTATGTTTGGTTCAGTAAAGCTCACTCTACCTGAAAATATAAAAAAACAGGACATAATGGGCTACACCCATTCTTGTTTATGTACTTCAAACAAAACAGCATTTCACAAAACATCTACACAGTCCGAGATCTTTCTGTGTGTTTTACCGGTGGTTGTGTGGGTCTGGGCGACTGGATATATTCTGTCCATCTTCAGTGTAGAATGATGCCGTTTCACCCTCTGCAGGGGGAAGACCACCTTAGTCAGGGTGTTATTGATCTGCCTCCACTCTAGAATCACATCTGGCAAAGGGTGCAGGGGGCGGAGTTTCTCCAGAACATCCTGAGGTGGAACATAAACCTCTCAGATCTTAGAAGTTGCTGAGATTTTTAGTTTGAAGTTGTTAGATACTCAAAACACTATGAAACATATTCTCTATGCACTGCTAAAATAATGCATATAATCTAAATCATCACAGATTCAATCATTCATTCAACCTACTTACTTTTATACTTTTATATTCTAGTTTTACATATTGGACTATGACTCACCTGAATAAACAAGCATTCTTTGAAGAAATGCATACCGCCTGCTCCTTGCACGACCAAGTGTTAAGCAAAGATTTTGCACGTTTTTATGTCAAATTGCGTGATGGGGTTGACTCTCAGCTATAACCACATCATATTTTAGCTTAATATCTGTACAATTTACTGATTTACAGCCATTTTTGTGTTTGCTAGAAGCCATTTTGAATTTGGTTGACTACAAAAGTTATTCACTTGTAGACGTACATCCAGCGAGGTGGTGTGCAATAATTATGCTGTATGAATAAACTTTCCTTTCTGAATTATAAAACGTTATAAGTTTTGCAAGAAGAAAGAACAACTTAGTATAAAGGTTGTTTGGTCACACCTTGGTGGTGCTGAAGTGCTTCCCAAGGCGTGCTCTGCCTCCACCTCTCCTGGTGTAACCCAGAGTCTTCTTACTCCTTGGTCCACCTGCATCACCATTAGGAGGTAAATGAAGCTCCAAGAACAACACCTACAGTGTGAGCATGAATCAAAATGAGTTATTATCATACCCTGATGGAATTACAGTCAAGACAAAAACATGGCTGCGGCACAGAAAAACAGCGTCTGACCTGCACTACGTCATCGACGCTGGTGAGGGAGAAGGTGTGTCCTGCCAGGCTGTAAGCTTCTGACTCCAACGCTGAAAGTTTGGCTTGCATCACGTTTTTGTCTCTCGCACTCGTCCACACTGAAACCAACTCATTTCAGCTCCAACAGGGCCAGACAAACCTGGGAGGGCATCTCTATATTCCTCAATAAATCTGACAGAAACATTCAACACTCCAAAAACAGTCCACAAGCAGTACAGTACATTGAAGGATTTGAACAGTGAATGTTTGTACTTTTTGAGATGAGTGTTTTTCTGGACGGGAAGTGAGCAGGGGATGTAAGTAAACTTTAATGTTTTTGGAGTGAGATATTCAAGTGGGCAGGCGTTACACCATGGAGAAGAACAGAGGGAGTTTTTCTTTCTTGTCTGAGGCAGTGAGCATCAATCCTGGCAAGTGGAGGAAGCAATATTATCCACCACAAGGTGCAGTGGCAGAGCCAGGGGGTGGCCGATGGTGGCCTTGGCAGCCATAGATAAATCTTTGGCCACCCCAGTCATTTGAGGAAACTGATTTCAATCAATATAAAAAATAGAAAGCATAGTTTCTTTAAATGATAGGGGTGGCTGGTATACATAAATATATGGCAGTG
>NW_023626634.1:0-2848 GCF_014905685.2 Nematolebias whitei | reverse complement strand
TTGAGGTCCAGTGTCAAGTTTCCACAGTCACTGGGGTGTCATGTCATCTGCTGGTGTTGGTCCACTGTGTTTTCTCAAGCGTAGGGTCAATGCAGCTAGCTATCAGGAGATTTTGGAGCACTTCATGCTTCCATCTGCTGAAAAGCTTTATGGAGATGAAGATTTCATTTTTCAGCACGACCTGGCACCTGCTCACAGTGCCAAAACCACTGGTAAATGGTTTACTGACCATGGTATTACTGTGCTCAATTGACCTGCCAACTCTCCTGACCTGAACCCCATAGAGAAACTGTGGGATATTGTGAAGAGAAAGTTGAGAGACGCAAGACCCAACACTCTGGATGAGCTTAAGGCCGCTATCGAAGCATCCTGGGCCTCCATAACACCTCAGCAGTGCCACAGGCTGATTGCCTCCATGCCAAGCCGCATTGAAGCAGTCATTCATGCAAAAGGATTCCCGACCAAGTATTGAGTGCATAACTGAACATGATTATTTGAAGGTTGGCGTTTTTTGTACTAAAAACACTTGTCTCTCATTGGTGGGATGAAATATGCTAATTTTTTGGGACAGGCATTTTGGGTTTTCATGAGCTGTATGCCATAATCATCAGGATTAAAACAATTAAAGACCTGAAATATTTCAGTTGGTGTGCAATGAATCTGAAATATATGAAAGTTTCATTTTTATCATTACATTATGGAAAATATTGACCTTTATCACAATATGCTAATTTTTGAGAAGGACCTGTATATATATATATATATCCATCCATCCATCCATCCATCCATCCATCCATTTTCTTCCGCTTATCCGGGGTCGGGTCGCGGGGGTAGCAGCCTAAGTAGGGAGGCCCAGACTTCCCTCTCCCCAGCCACTTGGGCCAACTCTTCCGGGGGAATCCCGAGGCGTTCCCAGGCCAGCCGAGAAACGTAGTCCCTCCAGCGTGTCCTGGGTCTTCCCCTGGGCCTCCTTCCAGTGGGACGTGTCCGGAACACCTCACCAGGGAGGCGTCCAGAAGGCATCCTAAACAGATGCCCAAGCCACCTCAGCTGGCTCCTCTCGATGTGGAGAAGCAGCGGCTCTACTCCGAGTCCCTCCCGGTTGATCGAGCTTCTCACCCTGTCTCTAAGGGAGAGCCCAGACACCCTGCGGAGAAAACTCATTTCGGCCGCTTGTATCCGAGATCTCATTCTTTCGGTCACAACCCAACGCTCGTGACCATAGATGAGGGTGGGAAGGTAGATCGATCGGTAAATTGAGAGCTTCGCCTTTTGACTCAGCTCTCTCTTCACCACGACAGACCTGTACAGCGCCCGCTTCACTGCAGATGCTGCACCTATCCGCCTATCGATCTCACGCTCCATTTTTCCCTCATTCGTGAACAAGACCCCAAGATACTTGAACTCCTCCACTTGGGGTAGGACCTCCTCCCTGACCCAGAGAGGGCACTCTACCCTTTTCCAGCTCAAGACCATGGCCTCGGATTTGGAGGAACTGATCTTCATCCCGGCCGCATCGCATTCGGCTGCGAACCGCTTCAGCGAAAGCTGTAGATCACGATCTGATGAAGCCAATAAGACCACATCATCTGCAAAAAGCAGAGACGCAATTCTGAGGCCACCAAAACGGATCCCCTCAACACCTTGGCTGCGCCTAGAAATTCTGTCCATAAAAGTTATGAACAGAATCGGTGACAAAGGGCAACCTTGGCGGAGTCCAACTCTCACCGGGAACAAGCCCGACTTACTGCCGGCGATGCGGACCAGGCTCTGACACCGGTCATACAGGGACCTAACAGCCTGTATCAAAGGGCCTGGTACCCCATACTCCCAGAGTACCCCCCACAGGGCCCCGCGAGGGACGCAGTCGAACACCTTCTCCAAGTCCACAAAGCACATGTAGACTGGTTGGGCAAACTCCCACGCACCCTCCAGGACCCTGCTGAGAGTGTAGAGCTGGTCCAGTGTTCCACGGCCAGGACGAAAAACCGCACTGTTCCTCCTGAATCCGAGGTTCGACTATCCGACGGACCCTCCTCTCCAGAACCCCCGAATAGACCTTACCAGGGAGGCTTAAGAGCGTGATTCCCCTGTAGTTGGAACACACTCTACGGTCCCCCTTTTTGAATAGGGGGACCACCACCCCGGTCTGCCAATCCAGGGGAACTTCCCCCGATGTCCACGCAACATTGCAGAGTCGCGTAAGCCAACACAACCCTACAACATCCAGAGCCTTAAGGAACTCTGGGCGGATCTCATCCACCCCCGGGGCCCTGCCACCGAGGAGCTTTTTAACCACCTCGGTGACCTCAGCACCAGAGATTGGAGGGCCCGACCCAGAGTCCCCAGGCTCCGCTTCCTCAGTGGAAGACGTGCCGGTGGGATTGAGGAGGTCTTCAAAGTATTCCGTCCACCGACCCACAACATCCCGAGTTGAGGTCAGCAGCAAACCACCCCCACTATAAACAGTGTTGGTGGCATACCGCTTCCCCCCCCTGAGACGCCGGATGGTGGACCAGAAACGTCTCGAAGCTGTGCGGAAGTCGTTCTCCATGGCCTCTCAGAACTCCTCCCATGCCCGAGTTTTTGCCTCAGCAACCACCCGAGCCGCATGTCGCTTGGACTGCCGGTACCCATCAGCTGCTTCCAGGGTCCCACAGGCCAAAAAGGCCCGATAGGACTCCTTCTTCAGCCTGACAGCATCCCTCACCGACGGTGTCCACCATCGGGTTCGAGGGTTGCCGCCCCGACAGGCACCGACAACCTTGCGGCCGCAGCTCTGGTAAGCCGCCTCGACAATAGAGGCACGAAACATGGTCCACTCAGACTCAATGTCCCCCACCTCCCT
>NW_023626633.1:0-2848 GCF_014905685.2 Nematolebias whitei | reverse complement strand
ATTGTCATACTACAGTTGGTGGCGTACGTCCGTACGTTACTACTACAATTGGTGGCCCGTACGGGGAAATATTTAGAAGCGAACACGAGGCCCTCATGTCAAAACATTATGAACAGATGTTTCAGTTACAGCAAGATGCGCGTGCATAAATTGATTTGCTGAACAGCAAAATACAAGCACTTGAGGCATCACTATCGGAAGCCAGGGATAAAGAACGTGCGTACCAATCCGTGCGTTCAGATAACGATGTGCTACAAGCACAGTTACAGATCGCATTAAAGGAGCTGGACGCTTGCAAGGCAGACAAGGCGGGGATACTCCGACGATGGCTGATTTTACAAAGTAAATATCAGACATCACAGGAGCATCTGACAGCTTGTGAGGAGAAATTAGCTACAGCTACAAACCAGATTTCTGATATGGGGCGGGCTGGTCTGAGACTCAGAGACGAACAGTATCAGGGTCCGGGTCAGCCACAAACTCCCCAGACAGATGCTGTTGCACCTCTTCCTCCTGACACCACGCCGTTACCCCCACCCCCATTATGGGCGGTAGGGACAGAACTGCACCAATATGTACCTCTTCCTCCTGACACCATGCCCCCACCCCCACCACCATCACGGGTGGTAGGGACAGACCTGCACCGATATGTACCTCTTCCTCCTTATCAGCCACCCCCACCCCCATTATGGGCGGTAGGGGCAGGCCTTGATCAATCTGCTCCAATCACGCATGTGAGACCATTGATATCTTCTCCATCAATGGATGATTTGCAGAAAATCTCAAAATATGTACAACGCTTCGTTCCTGGACCGTTGGGCTCATCTGGAACAAAAGCGTACCTCAGAGATCTGGATTTCAGATTGAGATCTTATCCTAATGCTACGGTAGAAGATAAAATCAGTCTGATACGACTCACTTCGGACAGAGAGGTGTTTACCTTCATCGAGTGTCTACCAGATGCAACGAGAAGGGATTACAAACATCTGTGTGAAGCTCTGATCAAAGAGTACGACTCCTGCGCAGGACCAGCTGGATATCCAGCCGCAGAAAAGGTCACGCAGGGTAAAAATGAACATCCAAAAGTTTATTACAAAAGAATCTTCCAAGCTTATTTTGGTAACAGAAATGAAACCGGAATGGAGGAAGAAGAAGGTTTTAAGTTTGTTTTCAGCAAAAATCTCCATACTGATTTTAAACAACCAGTACAAATGATGGCAAATTTCAGAGAAAAATCCATCAGTGAGATTAAGCAGTGTGCTGTGAATGTGTTTGAAGCATGTTCTCATGCTAAGACGCCCATTGAAGTGTTTCCAAGTGTAAAGGTTAAACCCCACTCTCTTGAACTAGAAGGACGACGTGCTTCGCCGCCTCCTCCTAAGAAAGAGAGAAAACAGTCTGTTCAAAATAACAAACCACGTAATGAAGGTGCACGTTGGGACAAAAATGCTCCTCTTTCAGAGGATGAACGTGATTATCGTAAATGGGGTGAGCGTAGGACGCAACGATATGTTAAACCATATCATCAGGGGCAGTACGTAAAGGAACCCCCGAAAGACGTACCTGACCGTCCCCCACCTCGGACGAAACGAACCGAGGCGAAAAAATCACAAAAGTTCCAGAAACAAGGCCCTACACCTCTGAACTCGGAAGAGACAGAGAAAATACGCAGGTTGTTAGAAACTTTGAAACACACTGACACGGGAACCCATCCAGGAGCACTATGCAATGATGTAATTCCCATTACATCTGAGGGCGCGAATGACAACATAACAGATGTCGGTGAAACACACCAAGACATAACTGTTGTTGCCTCAAACAACCCCTCATCAGAAGAAGGGGGGGTAAACACACACACAAACGATGACGAGTCATCGCAGGCTGAACACTCAGAAACAGCTTCTGCTGTGCTGACGGTTCAGACAAACCAAGATTACACAGATAAGGCTGAACGTGTGAAGAAGCGTCAGAAAAAAACCAAAAGGTTTCTGTGTAACTTTACCAGAAAGGGGGTCGCCAAAAAGGCGTACCTGTCAGTAACACTCGAAGGTGTCCTCACACACGAAGCACTCTTGGACGGTGGGGCAGACATAACAATTATGTCAGCTAAACTGTTCGAGGAGCTGAGGACGGCCGCTGCCAGTGTTAACAGGATAATACCTCTCTCTGAATGTGCTATAGAAATGCAGGGTCTCTCAGAAATGAAAACAACCCTGACAGCTATAGCAATGGTTCACATGCAGATTGGCAATATGACACTGTACCATCCGGTACACGTGACTCATGTTGACTCATTCCCATTTTTGGTTGGCCAGGATTTTATAAATCGCTTTAATGCGATTATAGATTATGGTGATCAAACAATGTGGACAACAGTGAGAAAACCACTGCCAATAGACACGCCTCCGGAGTGTGACACAGACTGCCCAACAGCAGGTACCGCGGAAGGCACAAAGGACTCCTCAGCCGAGGACATGAGCCCGGTGAGTACTCCTCTGACACCATGTGAAACCAAAGAGACCCACCAAGAGGTCCAAACTCTGACTCAACAAGACAGCATCCTCTGTGAGCTGGAGCAGTCAGAGTCCACCAAACACTACCTACCACTGGTAGTTAAGGGTGTAGAGATCCAAGGGTCCCACACCAACGATGCTGTTCTGTCTCTGTGGACAGATAAATCAGCAATTAACCGAGCTTTCTACGAAACCTTGGTTCACAAACACGTTGGTCTAGAACTAATTAAAAAAGCTTTCCGCTTTCCATTAGTTCCCAATAGTTCACAGGTAATGACCGCAGAAGGAGTCATTAACCTAAAACTGAACTGGAATCAACGAGAACTGGTTCACCC
>NW_023626632.1:0-2848 GCF_014905685.2 Nematolebias whitei | reverse complement strand
CCCAACCAGACTGTTTAAAGAGGTATTCCCCCTAATTAATGTCCACATTTTGGATCTATTTAATTTGTCTTTAATGAATGGTTATGTACCACAGAGCTTTAAGGTTGCTGTAATTAAACCTTTACTTAAGAAGTCTGATCTTGATTCAGAAATTCTGGCCAACTAACCTATATCTAATCTAACTTTCATCTCAAAAATTCTAGAGAAAATAGTTGCAGGTCAGTTGCATGAACATCTACAAAGAAATAATCTGTTTGAAGAGTTTCAGTCAGGGTTTAGAGCTCATCATAGCACAGAAACAGCACTAGTAAAAGTCACTAATGATATTCTCATGGTCTCAGACAATGGACTTGTGTCTATACTGGTCCTGTTAGACCTCAGTGCTGCATTTGATACAGTTGATCACAACATTTTACTACAGAGGCTTGAATATGATATTGGGAATACAGGAACGGCTCTATAATGGTTTAAATCATATCTATCTGATAGAGTCCAGTTTGTAAATGTAAATAATAAATCATCATACACCAAAGTTAGTCATGGAGTTCCTCAGGGCTCAGTGCTTGTGCCAATACTCTTTACTTTATATATGCTTCCATTAGGTAAAGTTATTAAACAGCATGGGATAAATTTCCATTGTTATGCTGATGACACACAATTATATTTGTCCATTAAACCCAATGAATCATATCAGCTACTTAGACTACAAGCATGTATTAAAGACATAAAAACCTGGATGACTCTTAATTTTCTCCTGTTGAACACAGACAAAACTGAGGTTTTGGTTTTTGGACCTGAGCACCTTAGGAATTAATTTTTCAGTCTTTCTCCCTCCTTAGATGGCATTAATCTGTCCTCCAGCTCTAATGTTAAAAATCTTGGTATTATTTTTGATCGAGACATGTCTTTTATCCCCCACATTAAAAACGTTACTAGAACTGCCTTCTTCCATCTGCGTAATATCACCAACATTAGAAACATCTTATCTAAATGATCCAAGATGGCACCATGTACGGTCGCCCTGGCATTCTGGTGCGTTCTGTTTTTTCTGTTTTTGTGCTTTAATCATGTGTCTGCGTGCTCCTACACTCGCGAGGAGCTACTAAACATCAGAATTACAACCCATGAGGACATTACTCCAGTTTTTAGTGCCTGCTGCAGAACTTGTGCACTTTTTGGCCAAAAGAGCGAGACTTCGCAGGAGGGGCAGAAGAGCCGGAGCGCTCGTGCGTCTCCGGAGGCGCGGTACACGCACGCCTTTACCTGGGATATTCCTCTCCAACGTCCGTTCCCTCTACAATAAAATGGACGAGATAGCGCTGCTGATGAGAAGGAACAGCAATTTTTCCTCCTCCTGTGTGCTGTGCTTCATGGAGACATGGCTCAACGAGCAGACCCCGGACTCCGCACTCCATCTCAAGGGTTTCCAGCTCCTCCACGCTGACAGACAGCGGGAACTTTCCGGAGGAAAGAAGAAAGGCAGAGGAGTCTGTTTCTTTATCAACAACGCCTGGTGCTTCGACGTGACAGTGATCTCCCAGCACTGTTCTCCTTCTCTGGAATATCTCTTCATAAACTGCAAACCGTTCTACTCTCCACGTGAGTTTACTTCATTCATTCTGGCCGCTGTTTACATCCCACCATGCGCGGACGTGCACGAGGCTGAGCGCGCGCTCGCGGACCAGATTACGAGCGTAGAGCAGACTTTTCCGGACTCCCTTGTTATAATCCTTGGAGATTTTAACAAAGCAAACCTCAGGCATGAACTACCTAAATATAAACAGTTCATTAAATGCCCGACCAGAGAAGGAAACACGCTGGATCACTGTTACACCACAGTGAGCGGTGCTTATCGTGCTGTGCCTCGTGCTGCCCTGGGTCTCTCAGATCATGAGATGATTCACCTCATACCTGCATACAGACAGAGACTGAAGCTCTCAAAACCTGTGGTGAGGGCATCCAAAAAGTGGACCAGTGAAGCTGTGGAGGAGCTACGCACGTGTTTGGACACCACAGACTGGGACCTGTTCAGGGCTTCTACAGACAGTCTAGACGAATACACAAACACTGTGACGTCATATATACATTTCTGTGAGGACAGCATCATCCCATCACGCTCCAGAGTCATTTTCAATAATGATAAACCCTGGTTCACATCCAAACTAAGATAGCTTCGTCAGCAGAAGGAGGCTGCTTTCAGAGAGGGGGACGTAGACAACTACAGACGTGCGAAGCATGGATTTAGCAGGGAGGTGTCGAAGGCTAAATCCAGGTACAACACACGGCTGGATGAACAGTTCTCTGCAAATGACTCTGCCTCTGTCTGGAGGGGGCTGAAAGAGATAACTAACTACAAGCCCAGAGCACCTCATTCTACAGACAATCTCAAACTGGCAAACGATCTGAACGACTTCTATTCACGCTTTGAAGTCATGGACTCACATTCCTCCATCCTCCACACCAACCCCAGCCCAACTGGTTTAACAACTTTGGGCTGCCCCCGACAACCCCCTGCTATCTCTGTACAAGAGGATGAAGTAAGGAGGCTTTTTAAAAGGCTGAATACACATAAGGCTGAAGGCCCAGACCTTGTGTCACCCTCCACGCTGAGACATTGTGCTGGAGAGTTGGCTTCGGTCTTCACAGGGATCTTCAACCCTTCTCTGGAGTCATGCCACGTCCCAGCCTGTTTCAAGTCTTCCATCATCGTCCCTGTCCCAAAGAAGCCACGTGTCACAGGACCAAATGACTACAGACTTGTAGCTCTCACATCTGTAGTCATGAAAACCTTTGAACGCTTGTCCTGATGCATGCTCAATAATCCAGGTTGAAAAATCTAAAAAAGTTA
>NW_023626631.1:0-2848 GCF_014905685.2 Nematolebias whitei | reverse complement strand
CCATCCATCCATCCATCCATCCATCCATCCATCCATCCATCCATCCATCTTCTTTCCCCTGCTTTCAGTTTGTAATCAGCACATGTAGTGTGTTGTACTTTGTCAGTATTCTTCCAATCTTTTGCTCTTGCAGATCGTTGTCATTACTTTGCTTTGTCCCCTGTGAGAAGATATTCATAGATCTAAGTTGTATTTAAATAATTATAAACACCTTCTGAAATCAACTACTGTATATGGCCTCACTTCACCAGTCCACACCATCTTCTTATGTCTGGAATTTGTAATCTAGTATTAATTAATGTATTTTCATTTGAGTCGTATAAGTCACATTTTTTTCTACATAGACTTGCCAGTCCTGCGATTTATATGCCAAAGTGACTTATATACCTTTTTTCCATATCCATAAAGCAATTTTTGACTGATGCTTTAAATTTTGAAGAACTGCAACAGTGAGTTCTCCCATGCACACTCGCTTCACTCAGCTGGTGCAGGCGGAGAAATGCTAGCGGCTCCGGCCGGGATGGATGGATGGTGCTGCGCCACCCAGGCGAAATGAAGCTGTTTTGACCATTAACTAAATGCATAATAAACACGACGGGTCAGCGGTGACGCATTATAAATTAGATTTATATGCCGAAGCAACTTACATATTTTTTTCCTCTTCATGATACTTTTTTGACTGATCCGACTTCTACTCCGGAGCGACTTATACGCTGGAAAATAGGGTAAATAGAATTAACTTTTTAATATAACATTTAACTTTAACATACCAATTTAATATTTGAATAAGGTGAAGAAAAGAGGCATATTCTTGTAATTGAGACTTTGTGTGGTACATGAACGACTTAAAGAATCATCATTCCACTGCGCTCTTTGTACAGATAAATAAAACCCCTCTGCTGCGTTTTGTATTCAGATCAGTTACAGAAAGTGCGTCTTCTCACGTGTCCCTGCTGAGTTTATTAAGCTGATACCATCTCCCTGCTGTTGTCTTCAAACTTCCACGTGTAACAAATATTACTGTAATGATTGTTGAACATGAGCGATAACAGCTCTCAGAAATTTCTGCGTGACTGAGTTGTCTAAATGTTTTCTTTTTTTTTTTTTATCACACATCTTATTACAATTAAAACCTGATATGATGTGCCAAAAACATAAACACCAAAACAAATATTCTGAATGAAACAAGTTGATGAAATGTCCTAACATTTATGTGGATATGTGTATAATATATGTGTTTGTAATATATGTATCTACCTTACCATCATAATTTAATTAATCTCAAATGTCACTCACTACCTGTGCAATAACCTGTCACACAACCTGTGTGGTATATGTTAATGTACAATATACAGTATATCACGTGCATTTTAGCTTATATTACTATCTTGAAGTACTTATTCTTATAAACTCATCCTTTTTGCACCGTTAAAATTCTACCATGTTGTTGTTTATAATTTTCTCTTAAGGACCTTATTATAATTACTTTTTCACTTTTTGGTACTCTATTTTGTACTCTTATTGCACGCTTTAGTATTTCTTGTTTGTTTGCTCTTTGTTTTTTAGCGAGTCAAATTAGTTCTTTTCATCCTGAGTATTTCATTGTACTGTTAACCTTGTGTTAACCTTGCATTAGATAAATAAACAACTTGAACTTGAACTTACACGTGAAAAGCTTTGGTTAAAATAACACTTGGTTCTTTCAGAAAATCTACCTTTGCCCTTCTGTTGAAACAACATTTTATTTTTGGTTTTGAGGTCATCTTCAAACCGAACAAACAGCTTTGTCCTACTGTAGTACCTGCAGAGCATGAAGTCTCCGAGGCCCTGTTCAAACCTTGCATTAAAATCTAAAGTGGTTTGAGCAGGAGTGAACAGCTCTGACTGAGACAATGCATTTGCATTAACTCACTCTTTATAAAAAAAAATGCAGACTGTGCAACAAGACCTGCTGAAGTTTCTATACAAATACTTAGACATTTGAATTACATTACTATTTACATTAACATGGTTAAGATCTTGAGTTGCATTTTGTGACGTTATAATAATGTCCATTACCTAATGATGCAATATGATGATGCAATATGAGGGAGTTAAAGGAGCAATCAATGATTAGTGACTTCACAGAACATTGTGTCAGAGAAACAACTGAGGATTTCATTGATTAAACTCCACCTAACATTAGCACCTTGTTTAATTAGGCAACTAATGCTTTAACGCTGTTCACGTGTCCTCAGACTGTTGACACAGCACATTATAGCTAACTGACCACAGAAGATCCAATCAGCTCTAAAAACAACCAAAGCAATCAAATGAAAAAACAGTTTTTTTATTTCAATTTTCTGCTGGGAGAATCAAAAACATTTTAATAAACAGTCCATTAATTTTTCAGCCAATACTTGTTTAAACATTAATTTTAATTGACAACGATATGTTTTTACCCTGAGACATTCAGATAAAAACTTGGCTGCTTGGGTGGGGCTACGTTCAGTAGGAGGTCCAATAGAGGCCCAGATTGGACTGTAAAAAATTATGTTAGATGTTATGTTGTTTATTTGTCATTTGCAGGTTAACATAAGGTCAAGAGTACAAGGAAATGTTCAGGATGAGAAGAACTGATTTGACTCGCTAAAAACAGAGAACAAGCTAACAAGAAATAAGGAAATGCAATAAGGGTACAAAATAAATGGCCAAAAAGTGAAAAAGAAATAAAGAAATATAATATTTACAAGGTCCAAAAGAATAATAATAAACAGCAACATGGTAGAATATAACGGTAGCATATCCAACATATGAAACAACAAAAAGCTCTACAGTGACTGGTCTGAATGACTATCGGCCAGTGGCC
>NW_023626630.1:0-2848 GCF_014905685.2 Nematolebias whitei | reverse complement strand
ATTTGAGGTCATCAGGGTCAGATCAGGGTCAGATCAGGTTCACTACAGTCCCCCCTTTGGAAATCATCACCTGTCCATGGGGATGAATTCCAACCGTGAACTTAGACCTTCAAATGTCCTTGAACTTGATGTAATCCAGCAAGGAAGACCAAAGTCAGAAGTAATCCAGCAAGGAAGACCAAAGTCAGAAGTAATCCAGCAAGGAAACAAAGTCAAGGTAATTCCACAATGTTCTTGGTATTCCATTGTGTTGATTATAATCCCATATCGTCTCGATAATTCCATTGTAGCCATGCTTTAACCCCTTGGAAACAGAGTCTGTAATCCATTGGAAAAAGTCATATAATCCACAACGGTAAATCCACAACGATTGGAAGTGTTGATTAATCAGCATACAGAGGGGTACCCTTGGGTTGAACTGAAGAAGCGGCCACTGGATGAAGAGTGGAGACCAACGTCAGGATTGCAGGTCGCCTCCAGCGAAGGTTGTCTCCAGCGACGTCCAGCCTGTGCCGTTCTGGTTCAATGTGTCATGCAATTATGTGGTTTAAGGTGGGCTTATGAAGGGGATTTTACATAAGGCCTTAAACTATATGCATCTGGTGTGTAAGCTATTATGGTTGGGAACAGCTACAACTACCAGTTAAGGGGTGGAGAATGCTGAAAAGGGGTAACTACAGGGGTTTAAGCCTATAGAAAAGGGTTCCAAACTATTTTTCCATTTCTAACTTGGTTTAAGTTAGCTTTACATGGTAAAATATAGTTTGGTGTAATTGTCTGTTGTCTTTTAGACGAACGACTTGAGATTGGGTGTTTGGTTTTCCCATAAATGTTTTGGAAGTCTATGGCGAGACTTATCAAAAAGAATTAGCTATCCCCCCGAATAGAATTGTTCGAGTAGGTTCGGCTTAAGCGTTGTGAGATCAATGTAGATTATGGTACTCAAGGTAGCAATAATATACATTGACTCCGCAAAGATTGCAATTTAGTGAATGAACTGCATGTTGGCATGGTTAAAGGCCTCTTAGTCTCTAACTTAACTACACAACAAAATTCATTCTTGCCTGGGGTGTTCGAAAACAATACCAAAACCCAATTAAACGATGTCTCAACATCGACAAGAACAGTAACTAAGCAACCAGTTAAACAACGTTTCAACATCGACAAAAGCAGTGATTAAGCAAATAGGAAACAACGTTTCGGTGCGCCACTCACTCTGAATGTCAGATTTGATCATGTTATCGCGTCTGGTAGCATTATCCTAACTGGCGTCACCCCCCTTCGGTCATGGGAGACTGCGAACACGGGTGAGGACGTCGCTCCATGAGCTAAAGTTAGGTTGTCCTTGAGTAGTTTTAACTGTTTGCGCAGCTGAAAGAGGACTTTTAGGTCTGGATTGGAATCCAGTTTGACTTTCGATGGAGTGTATTTGTCTGGGTCAGTCAGATACAGTATCATCGAGTTAATTGCAGGATCATTCAACTTCTGAAGTTGGATGATGTCTGGGTCAGTTGAAATTGACTTTTCATATTTTAAAAGAACTTGGCGAAGTTTGTCTCTTTCTTCATCAGATGTCAGAGTGTCGGCTTGAGCGACCACCTGTTCAATCTGTGATGAGACTGATGAGGGTTCTTGCTCCATGGGGAGCTCCAACGAATCCTTTTCTGAGTCGTCGGACCTGTCTATGGGCAAGGCACCATAGGTTTGAGGTCCTTGGTCGACATCATTGGTTGAGAAAAGAGCGATGGCCTGTGATGGTTTCGTGAAACATACTGGCCCAGCTTCTTGACTCGGTACCAGGTTATCTGGGAGTCCTCCCAGAACTGGAATGCCTAGTTCAAAATCATGAAGGTCAGGTTCTGAGTTTTCAGTTTGCGATGACTCATCATCGTTTGTGTGTGAGTTTATCCCCCCTTCGTCCGATGAGGGGTTGTTGGAGGCAGCAACAGCAATGTCTTGGTGTGTTTCACCGACATCTGTAATGTTGTCATTCGCGCCTTCAGAGTTAGTAGCGATCAGATCACTACATTGTGCTCCTGGTTGGGTTCCCATTTCAGCGTGTATCAAAGTGTCTAAAAACCTTTGCATTTCCTCTGTCTCTTCCGAGCTCAGAGGTTTAGGGCCTTGTTCCTGGAACTTTTGTGATTTTTTCGCCTCGGGACGTTTCGTCCGAGGTGGGAGGCGGCTAGGTACGTCTTTTGGGGGTTCCTCTTCGGATTTCCCATGATAATATGGGTCCTCTTGGATCCCATATTCTTGCGTCCTGCGCATGTCCCATGTACGATAATCACGTTCATCCTCTGAAAGAGGAGCCTTTTTGTCCCAGCGTGCACCTTCATTATGCGGTTTGTTAGTCTGAAAATACTGCCTTTTCTCGCCTGTCTTAGGAGGAGGTGGCGCGCACCTTTTTTCCATTTCTAGGGAGTGGGGTTTAACCTTTACACCAGGAAACACCTCTATGGGCGTCTTAGCATGAGAACGTGCCTCGAATACATTCACAGCGCACTGTTTAATCTCACTGATGGATTTTTCTCTGTAATTTGCCATCATTTGCACTGACGTTTGTATGTCAGGGTGGAGATTTTTGCTGAAAACAAATTTAAAACCTTCATCTTCCTCCATCCCAGTTTCATTTCTGTTACCAAAATAAGTTTGGAAGATTCTTTTGTAATAAACTTTTGGATGTTCAGCTTTACCCTGCGTGACCTTGTCTGCGGCTGGGTATCCAGCTGGTCCTGTGCAGGTATCATACTCTTTAATCAGAGCTTCACACAGAAGTTTGTAATCTCTTCTCGTTGCATCTGGTAGACGCTCGATGAAGGTATACACCTCTCTGTCCGAAGTGAGT
>NW_023626629.1:0-2849 GCF_014905685.2 Nematolebias whitei | reverse complement strand
TTCATGACATGTGATCACTTAGTGACATCACATGATCTACAGATATTCTGGAAGAAAGTTCCAGGACACTCTAGAGTCCCAGGCGATGACAAGCACTACAATGACCTTGCAGACTCCCTAGCCAAGGAAGGTGCCGTTGACGGACCCATGTGGTCCTTTGACCCCTCCTGGCTACTCAACACTCAGTTGTCACAAGCTACAACTGAGGTAATGGCAGTCACACGCGCACAAGCTGCAGCTAAACCCGCTGATAACACAGTTTCTGTGCGCCCAATGCTGACTGACCCAGACATCATCCAACTTCAGAAGTTGGATCCCGCAATTAACTCGATGATGCTGTATCTGACTGACCCAGACAGATACACTCCATCGAAAGACGAGCTGGATTCCAATCCAGACCTCAAAGTCCTCTTTCAGCTGCGCAAACAGCTAAAACTACTCAAGGGCATCCTAACTTTCGCTCATGGACGGACGTCCTCACCTGTGTTCGTGGTCCCCCATGACCACAGGGGGGTGATGTTAGTCCATGCACATGACCTTCCGTCCGCAGGACATAAGGGTGACAATGCCACGCTGAAAGCATTAAAACAAATTGCTTATTGGCCTGGAATGAAAAAGGATGTCAAGGACTACATAAAAGGGTGCCTGATCTGTGGCCAGTTTCAACCATCCAGACCACTTCACAGAGCACCACTGCATAGTAGAGGCATTGCATTTCCATGGTCGGACCTCCAGATTGACTGGGTCGGACCACTCACTAAGACCTCTAGAGGAAATAAATATTTTCTCACGGTAACCTGCGCGTTTACCAAATGGGTAGAATGTCTACCAGCCCCTAATGACACAGCACAAACCACTGCTATGTTGTTAATGAATCATGTATTTTCAAGGTTTGGACTTCCCCTTAGGGTGAACTCAGACCAAGGTACACACTTCACAGGTGAAGTAATGAAGGAACTGTGGAAGACGCTAGGCGTCAAAGCCAACTTCCATATTGGCTACCACCCACAGGCTTCAGGCCAGGTTGAGAGAGCAAACAGGACTGTGGTGAGTATTTTGAAAAAATACGTAGCCGCAAACCACAAGGACTGGGACGTGAAACTCCCTCTGGTCCTCATGGCCATAAGGGCCACTCCACACACGTCGACTGGCATCGCTCCTTTCGAGATGATGACGGGTCGACAAATGACTCTCCCTCTGCACCTGTTGTACCAACCAGGCGATGCTGCCATGGCAACAGCCTACACCACACAACAATACATGAAAGACTTGGAAAGACACCTTAAAAACACTTTTGCTTTCGCACAGAAAAACCTGGAAAAATCAGCTGAAGGACGCAAAGCGTACTACGACCAAAAGGCCTCTTACGAGGAACTCCAAGTGGGAGACAGGGTCTGGTACTACACGTTTGCACCCAAAACTGGGAGAGTAGAGTCCGGGACCGGAACTCTCGCCCGTAAGCTGATGCCCAGATGGACTGGACCCCATCTGATAACCGACAAAGTGTCTCCAATTATCTACCAGATAAAAATCAGTAAAGGCCAAAAAGAGCCAACTGTTAAATGGGTACATCGTAACCAGATTAAACAACACAAGGCGTGCAATAACTCCTTAGGAGACAAAGATCTCACAAAATCTGACCTCGTGGGAACAAGGGTCATCCAAGCAGAAGATAACTAATGGATAATAAACTTAACCATAGTTTAAATTCACAGGACCTACCCTTGATAAAACGGGACAGCGTGACTGAAATCTGGCAACCAGGGTGAGGAGAAGCTGTGAAACGATGTTTCTAGATGCTTAGTCACTACTCTTGTCGATGTTGGAACGTTGTTTAGTTGATTTTGGTATTGTTTCTGAGGTAAGAATGAATTTTGTTGTGTAGTAAGTTAGAGACTAAGAAGCCTTTGACCATGCCAACATGCAGTTCATTCATTAAATTACAATCTTTGCGGAGTCAATGTATATTATTGCTACTTTGAGTACCATAATCTACGTTGATCTCAAAACGCTTAAGCCGAACCTACTCGAACAATTCTATTCGGGGGGATAGCTAATTCTTTTTTGATGAGTCTCGCCATAGACTTCCAAAACATTTATGGGAAAACCAAACACCCAATCTCAAGTCGTTCGTCTAAAAGACAACAGACAATTGCACCAAACTATATTTTACCATGTAAAGCTAACTTAAACCAAGTTAGAAATGGAAAAATAGTTTGGAACCCTCTTCTATAGGCATAAACCCCTGTAGTACCCCTTTTCAGCATTCTCCACCCCTTAACTGGTAGTTGTAGCTGTTCCCAACCATAATAGCTTACACACCAGATGCATATAGTTTAAGGCCTTATGTAAAATCCCCTTCATAAGCCCACATTAAACCACATAATTGCATGACACATTGAACCAGAACGGCACAGGCTGGACGTCGCTGGAGACAACCTTCGCTGGAGGCGACCTGCAATCCTGACGTTGGTCTCAACTCTTCATCCAGTGGCCGCTTCTTCAGTTCAATCCAAGGGTACCCCTCCGTATGCTGATTAATCAACACTTCCAATCGCTGTGGATTTACCGTTGTGGATTATATGACTTTTTCCAATGGATTACAGACTCTGTTTCCAAGGGGTTAAAAGCATTGCTACAATGGAATTACCGAGACGATATGGGATTATAATCAACACAATGGAATACCAAGAACATTGTGGAATTACCTTGACTTTGTTTCCTTGCTGGATTACTTCTGACTTTGGTCTTCCTTGCTGGATTACTTTTGACTTTGGTCTTCCTTGCTGGATTACATCAAGTTCAAGGACATTTGAAGGTCTAAGTTCACGGTTGGAATTCATCCCCAT
>NW_023626628.1:0-2850 GCF_014905685.2 Nematolebias whitei | reverse complement strand
TATATATATATATATATATATATATATATATATATATATATATCAATTATACAATATATAGTAGCACTTATTAGCAATTATATATAAATATTAAAATAAACTACTACTTAAAATATTAAATTACAGTGAACCCTCATTTTTCACGAGGGTTATGTTCCAAAAAGAACTCGTCATAGGCGAAATCCGTGAATTAGTAACATTTTTTTTTACAATTTTTATACAATGAAATACTCCATAATACATTCAAACCAAAGAACAAAACCTTTTTACAGGCCCAAGCATTTGTTTAACAAATTAAAGTACTGTATAAATGTTTTTACAAATAACTACTGTAACTACTGAGACTGTTTAGCCAATCAGAATGCAGAACACAATGCACGATGCAAATCCGTGAAGCAGCCAAACTGAAAGGTGAACCGTGTTATAGCGAGGGTTCACTGTATACTACCCATTACCGCGTTATACTATATACACTGTATACTACCCATTACCGTGTTATAGCGAGGGTTCACTGTATACTACTCGTCCCTGTACTACTATTCCTACTTCGCAGTTTTCCACTTATCGTGGGGGGGCTGGGAACAGAACCCCCATGATAAACGAGGGACTACTGTATACCTATTATCTGATATCTTCAGCGTTTTGACCATATCAAGCATTCAGAACTTCTGAACACCTCGTGTTCTCTTGTTTACTTCCCTCACAAGTTTCAGGGATTAAGTATTTAAAATAATCATCAAGCCTTTAGTGGGTCACAGTTTGAATTTTACAAGTGGATGTTTTTTGTGTTTGGAGGGTTTCCTAGGTTTGAAGCACCAGCAGCTTTATGTCCAATAAGAAGATGTGAGAGGGGCTTTTGTGTTGTGGTGTTTATAAAATGACCACACATATATTTCATTTTATATACAGTAAGCATTTTTATTCATTGTATAAAAGTACATTATGTACTATTCAGCCAGGTCTCTCTTTTACAAGAGGTTTTAATCTAGGTAGGACTTTCTGGTTAAATAAATTAAATATATAAATAAAAACTAAGCATATTAGCTAAAAGATAAAAAGACACCGAGGTGTGTTTGTGCTTTTTGGTGTGTTTACATGTGCTGTTTCATTTCAAACTGGCTGCAGGCAGAGCCGAGGCTGCCATCTCTTTGTAATGGGAACACAAACAGTATCTTTGTTTTTAAATCAAGCCTCCTGCTGTCTCTGCAATGAACACACGTTCCTTTTAATTATGACTTAGAAAGTTGTTCATATTTTGAGGATTGTTTTTGATGCAAGTGAGGAGGCAGGCAGGAGATATGGAGTCAAACTGTGATAACACAAAGCAAAGCACCGCCACCTCAAGCTGTTCTAATACAACAGCATGACATATATTCAACAGATTTGGGCTAGTAATTTTTACTGCAACAGAAGGAAATTGCACAATGCCAAGTATTTAAGAAGACGCACTCTCTTGTGACTGTGCCAGTGTTTAGGCAACGTTATTGTAAAAAGCTGACCAACGTTTTGTCACTGACTCACACAATACTTCACAAATGTTTCAGCTATATAGTGATTTACAAACATCAGTTTCAAGAGGGAACTTCAACATTTGTGGTGTCCCCACATCCTTCCTCTGAAACTTCACAAACTACTTGTTTGTCTGTGTTGAAAACAAGGTTGACACGAATTCTCTGCCAGTTAGAAACTTCTGACTTTTGTCTACTTTAATAGGATTTAGTTGTACTTTGTTAATGCTAATGATGCAGATTCTGTTTGTTTTATTAGATAAATGCATAAAAATAAATCTAAAGAAACATTATAGCGTTTTATTGTTTTGAATGAAGAATGAGGTTCATTGAGCTCTGTATAGAAAATTATATAATACCACTAAAGATTATTTTTTGGTGTAATCAGCAGCTGCTGAAAGTATGTGTCCTGTCTGTCTGTCAAATATTTCATAAACCACTGGATTTTCATGAAACTTTTAAAAAGTAATCATTGTAATAATTGAACGCAAATAGCAGGCAGGCTTGCAGGTGGTTGGGGGGAGGGGCTTGGGGGGGGGTAATAAAGTAGATGCTATTTCCTACATTTTGGTGTATTTTAACGGGTGGTTAAACATCTACGTTTACCTACATTTGTAAACACTGCTTCTGTTAAGCACCCCCCCCCCCCCCACACACACACACACACACACACACACAACTTGACGGAACCATCAACTTGGGATCAGAACTGAGCCAGACCCTGTCCTTGCTCATTGTTGTCCGACTCCACATGTAAATCTCCAGGCACCTGCACGTGGGCACCTGCACGTGGGCTCCTGCACGTGGGCTCCTGCCCGCGTACGACTGCCTGGTTAGCTCGACACTCACCCCCACCACTTTTTTTTTTTTTTATTCAACCTTTATTCATACAGGTTAGTCTCATTGAGTCACGAGTCTTTTAGGAGTGGAGATTTTTTTAACGGTAGACACGGAAATGCTGCTTGAGACAGATCGTGTGCTGTTGTGTTTAAAATGAGTGTTTATGTAATTATTTTCAGTTTACATATCCAATATAAGTTTTATTTGTTCAAGGCAGTCATATTAGTTCATAACTTTTTTATTAGAAGGCCTGAGAGTTGGATCCAAGTGTAGTGGACTAGGCCTATGTCAAAACTGACCAGATGAACAGAGACTGTTATTTCATTGATCTGCATCCAGAAATACAGTTTGAGCCATCTGGAGACTTTCTTTCTTGAATTAATCAAGTAGAAAAGACAATTCTCTATGATCATTACTATTTTACAATTGTTTGATAATCAAATTGTGTTAGTTCGCTCAATGTTTACAGGTTGAAGAGAACTACTCATTTTTATTTTACATA
>NW_023626627.1:0-2850 GCF_014905685.2 Nematolebias whitei | reverse complement strand
TCCTTTACTCCTCTCTCAAACCATCGTTCCTCTCTGTCCAGGATGTGCACATCTTCATCCCTGAAAGAGTGACCGCTGGCCTGGAGATGAGTGTAGATCGCAGAGTCCTGGCCTGATGATGTTGATCTTCTGTGCTGGGCCAAAATTTTGGCCAGTGGCTGTTTTGTTTCCCCGATGTAAGACTGATCACAGCCCTCCTGACACTGAACAGCATACACAACATTGCTCTGTTTGTGCCGGGGGACTGGATCTTTGGGATGAACCAGTCTTTGCCGTAATGTATTTTGGGGTTTAAAAGCCACTGGGACGTTATGTTTAGAAAATAAACGTCTCAGTTTCTCTGATACTCCCTCAACATATGGAATGACCACTGGTCTGCGTCTGGGTTCCTCCTTTTCACCTGTTGGCTGACTGGAGTCCTGTTTGGTTTGATTTGCTTTGTTTTGTTTTTTTAGAATGTCCAGAGGACCAGATTTAACTTTTTTAGATTTTTCTACCTGGATTATTGAGCATGCATCAGGATATTTTGAACCACTTTGGCCAGGATTGCCTCAAACTAGTTAGAGAGTTTGAGAAAACAGCAAGGAAGAGGGCAGACTACAGGAACCATTTGCGATTCAACCTCAGATGTCGACAAAGTGGCATAATTCCCAAGAGCCTGGAACTAAAATCTTCGGTCAGCGGGCACCGGGCAAGCAAGATCCTGCAGAAGGCACAGACCCACCTGCTGAATGAACGGGTGAGACAGACCAATTTTACTATTGAGGCCTTGAAGGCCAAAGAAGAGCACATTAAACAGAAACTAACAACATGTCTAGATCAGACCACACTTCAGCAAGTGTTGGACTGTACAGATCAGGCACGCTTAGCACAGCATGTCAAGTCCAAGACTCGACAACAAAACAAGTTTAACGTACTAATAGCTCATCAACACCATCACTATTCCAATAACAACACATTCAGTGTAGGACAACACTCCAGTAGTCAATTACATGCCAGGGAGACAGAAAAGTGGGTGAAAAATTTATCTGACAGACAGCTCACCCAGCCAGAGACAGAGATTCTTGCCAGGGGACTGAACTTTGCGGTTGCACCAAATAGAATTCCTCTGGTGGAGATGATCACAGCTACTGAGTCAGCCATCCGCAACAACAAAATTAAAGAGGCTGAAGCAGAACAGCTCAGAAACAAAGTTTCAGCCTGCCTCAGCAATGCCAAACCACCACCTTCCAACATCAGTAGAGAGGAGAGGGATGCACTCACCACTCTTAGCAAGGACAAAAACATCATCATTCTCCCAGCAGACAAAGGAAGGTGCACAGTGATTTTGAACCAGAAAGACTATCATGAGAAAGTTATGACACTCCTTAGTGACTTAAACACTTATGAACCTCTGAAAAGAGATCCAGGAAGTGGTTACAAGAAAAAGTTAATAGATTGCCTGAAAATTTTGGAGCAGGACAAGGCTATTGACCATTTTCTGTACCACAGACTGTACCCAGGGGAGGCCACACCTAGTCTGTATGGTTTACCTAAAATCCACAAACAAGGTGTACCTTTAAGACCAATTGTTAGTATGATTAACTCTGTCACTTACAATGTTTCCAAATATCTGGCGTCTGTACTCATCCCTTTAGTTGGCAGCTCAGAACACCACATACAGAACACCATGGACTTTGTGGACAAGGTGAGGGATGTCATCATGGAGACTGATGAAACAATGGTCTCTTTTGATGTCACATCACTCTTTACGTGCATTCCTGTTGATGATGCAGTAGAGGTGGTCAGTTTAAAATTAAAATCAGACACCACTCTGAGCAGCAGGACCACACTTTCTACAGAACAACTGTGTCAACTCTTGAAACTGTGCCTGCAGTCAACCTACTTCACATATGGGGAGCAATATTATAGGCAGAAACATGGGTGTGCTATGGGGTCTCCAGTTTCTCCTATTGTTGCCAACCTGTACATGGAGGAGGTAGAAAAGAGAGCCTTGACGTCCTTTTCAGGGACACCACCAAGTCATTGGTTCAGGTATGTTGACGACACCTGGGTTAAAATTAAATCTCAGGAAGTCCAACATTTTACTGACCACATCAACTCTGTGGATAAATACATCAAGTTCACACGAGAAGATGAAAAAAATGGCAAGTTGGCTTTCTTGGACTGTGAGGTCTCAGTCTCTGATAGAGGACATTTGCAAACCGAGGTGTACCGCAAACCCACCCACACAGACCAGTATTTGCAGTTTGACTCCCATCACCCTTTGGAGCACAAGTTAGGAGTCATCAGGACTCTGTATCACAGAGCAGACAGCGTCCCCACTAGCTCAGGAGCCAGGCAGAAGGAGAAATCCCACACAAGACAGGCTCTAGAGCAATGTGGATATCCTAACTGGGCCTTCCTGAAAGCAGAGAAGAAACCCAAACAGGACTCCAGTCAGCCAACAGGTGAAAAGGAGGAACCCAGACCCAGACCAGTGGTCATTCCATATGTTGAGGGAGTATCAGAGAAACTGAGACGTTTATTTTCTAAACATAACGTCCCAGTGGCTTTTAAACACCAAAATACATTACGGCAAAGACTGGTTCATCCCAAAGATCCAGTCCCCCGGCACAAACAGAGCAATGTTGTGTATGCTGTTCAGTGTCAGGAGGGCTGTGATCAGTCTTACATCGGGGAAACAAAACAGCCACTGGCCAAAAGGATGGCCCAGCACAGAAGATCAACATCATCAGGCCAGGACTCTGCGGTCTACACTCATCTCCAGGCCAGCGGTCACTCTTTCAGGGATGAAGATGTTCACATCCTGGACAGAGAGGAACGATGGTTTGAGAGAGGAGTAAAGGA
>NW_023626626.1:0-2850 GCF_014905685.2 Nematolebias whitei | reverse complement strand
TTCACCCACTTTTCTGTCTCCCTGGCATGTAATTGACTACTGGAGTGTTGTCCTACACTGAATGTGTTGTTATTGGAATAGTGATGTTGTTGATGAGTTACTAGTAAGTTAAACTTGTTTTGTTGTCGAGTCTTGGACTTGACATGCTGTGCTAAGCGTGCCTGATCTGTACAGTCCAACACTTGCTGAAGTGTGGTCTGATCTAGACACATAGTTAGTTTCTGTTTAATGTGCTCTTCTTTGGCCTTCAAGGCCTCAATAGTAAAATTGGTCTGTCTCACCCGTTCATTCAGCAGCTGTGTCTGTGCCTTCTGAAGGATCTTGCTTGCTCGGTGCCCGCTGACCGAAGATTTTAGTTCCAGGCTCTTGGGAATGATGCCACTTTGTCGACATCTGAGGTTGAATCGCAAATGGTTCCTGTAGTCTGCCCTCTTCCTTGCTGTTTTCTCAAACTCTCTAACTAGTTTGAGGCAATCCTGGCCAAAGTGGTTAAAAATATCCTGATGCATGCTCAATAATCCATGTAGAAAAATCTAAAAAAGTTAAATCTGGTCCTCTGGACATTCAAAAAAACCCAAAACAAAGCAAAACAACAAAAAATGTAGAAAGGTTTCGTCTCTCGTCCGAGAGACTTTTTCAGTCTGAGGTGCTGTTTTCAGCTCAGTCTCTTAAATAGCACCTTCTCAGAGTGGATCAACCAGTTTTGCTGCTGACAACCAAAACCAGCTGATCACATGCTCAAGAAGGACCATCAGCCTAACAATGGATCATTAGCACACTGATGGCTGTTTACTGTTCACAGAGGGCTGAGTGATACTAGCAATCACAGCATTGTAAGAGGGGGACAGTTGAACACGTAGGCCTCCACCCCTGTTTAATTATGGACGGTTTCTTTTCACAAAGATGGCCTCCTTTACTCCTCTCTAAAACCATCGTTCCTCTCTATCCAGGATGTGCACATCTTCATCCCTGAAAGAGTGACCGCTGGCCTGGAGATGAGTGTAGACCTCAGAGTCCTGGCCTGATGATGTTGATCTTCTGTGCTGGGCCATCCTTTTGGCCAGTGGCTGTTTTGTTTCCCCGATGTAAGACTGATCACAGCCCTCCTGACACTGAACAGCATACACAACATTACTCTGTTTGTGCCAGGGGACTGGATCTTTGGGATGAACCAGTCTTTGCCGTAATGTATTTTGGGGTTTAAAAGCCACTGGGACGTGGTTGATCCACTCTGAGAAGGTGCTATTTAAGAAACTGAGCTGAAAACAGCACCTCAGACTGAAGAAGTCTCTCGGACGAGAGACGAAACGTTTCTACATTTTTTGTTGTTTTGCTTTGTTTTGGGTTTTTTTGAATGTCCAGAGGCCCAGATTTAACTTTTTTAGATTTAAGAGAGGAGGAATAGATTTAAGGAGGAAGTTTAAGATGTGGAGTTATGTGTTGAACCAGAACATTGCACCCTTCCTCCAATATCCAGCTCAGCTCTCTGGTACACTTAAGGACGTGCAGTGATTTTGTTACCTTAGCTTAGGATGTATCCACTCCGGAACAGAAGTCCATTGGTACGCTCCTTTTTCAGCGTCTCCGGTTAGAGTAGCTGGGGGTCATCAGAAATCGTGACAAAGTACTCGGTTAAACCGAATAAGCTTTCTTAGGAGTTGAGCTTTTAATGCTCGGGTTGAGTCACAGCCGAGGCAGGCTGTGGCAACGCTGGACTGGAGAGACCTTTGGCACATGGTCAAATCCATCCGCTACTTAGTTGAGTCTCATCTCTGACTGAAAGTTCCTGCAAGACTGCAAGACTAAGACTCGTGAAGACTAAGACTGAAGACTAAGACTGAAGACTGAATAGTTCTTCTTCTTCTTCTTCTTCTTGGTTTTACTGGCGGTTGGCAACAAACTGTTTGTAGCATTACCGCGACTTACTGGTATCGAGTGTGGTTCAAGATGGGCTATTTGTCTATATCTATCTCTATATCTACCTATCTAACTATATATACATACAAACAATATATATATATATATATATATATATATATATATATATATATATATATCCTACCTGGACATATATAAAATATACATACTAATACATAACTTTGTGTTTTACCTATCTAGACCATAGTCGCTTTCACCAACACTCCTACTATAATCAAATTCTATGAAATAATTTTGTTTTCTTTAAAAATCGAATAACTATTTGTATAAATTTACTCCCCAAATTCTTCCTCAAAATATCTAATAAATTAACATTTTCCTTTATACTTTAAATCTCTCTCCTCATATATCTTCTCTCTTTTTCATATTTACGACATTCTAATATTACTTGTTCTATTGTTTCATATTTTCCACAGTGATCACATTTGCTAGTATTATGCTTTTGGATTTTAAAAAGTGTATAATTAAGTCCTGTATGTCCAAGTTTCAACCTTGTTATCACTCTTTCCTCCTTTCCATTTCTTCTTCCATTTCTTCTTCCCCCTACAATCTTCTGAATTTTATAAAACTGTAGTGAACTAAGCCTCAGGTCAAAATCTGGCCTTGAGGGCCTGCCTGGAACAAGAACTGTATTTCATTGATTTGAGTCCAGAAACACAAGATTAAGTCATCCAGAGACTTTCTAAGTGTCCTGCACTGATCAATTGAAAGAACACTCTTTTTCTATTATCATTACTATTTTACAAATGTTTGATAATCAAAGTGTGTTTAGTTCAAACCATTTTTAAATGTTGAAGTGAACTAATCATTTTTAATCAACTGTGAAACAGTATTAGTGATTTTTAATCCTCATGCAAAGTAGAAATCACGTTAAGGTCTGTTACAGAGTAATTATGCATTTTCTGATTTTCT
>NW_023626625.1:0-2850 GCF_014905685.2 Nematolebias whitei | reverse complement strand
CCACGGACAGTCCCAAGTTGAAAAACGCAGGAGAAGGTTGAAAATATGCCTGTTTATGGCTAATAGCTTGTCCAGCTACGATGTGGATTCGCACCATTAGGTTAATCACCTGAGGTGGTACTGTGGTGGTTTGGTTGCTAGCAACCTGGCAGGCCTCTGGAATGGTCTGCCCAGCCTTAAGGTTTGCTGTGTCTAGCACAGGAGGATCCTTTGTGGCTGGTTTTAGGGACCATAGCACCTTGTTGATGGTGTCCACATGGACACCCAACCTTACCAAAATGTCAGAGCCTATGTAGGTTGCATGTGGTAAGTTTTGGATCACGAGAAACGGGTGAACCAGTTCTCGTTGGTTCCAGTTTAGTTTTAGGTTAATGACTCCTTCCGCGGTCATTACCTGTGAACTATTTGGAACTAATGGAAAGCGGAAAGCTTTTTTAATTAGTTCTAGACCCACGTGTTTGTGAACCAAGGTTTCATAGAAAGCTCGGTTAACTGCCGATTTATCTGTCCACAGAGACAGAACAGCATCGTTGGTGTGGGATCCTTGGATCTCTACACCTTTAACTGCCAGTGGTAGGTAGTGTTTGGTGGACTCTGACTGCTCCAGCTCACAGAGGAGGCTGTCTTGTTGCGTCAGAGTTTGGACCACCGGGTGGGTCTCTTTGGTTTCACATGATGTCAGAGGAATACTCACCGGGCTCGTGTCCTCGGCTGAGGAGTCCTTTGCGCCTTCCGCGGTACCTGCCGTTAGGCAGTCTGTGTTACACTCTGGAGGCATTTCTATTGGCAGTGGTTTGCTCACCTTGGCCCACATCTTCTGATCACCATAATCTATAATCGCGTCGAAGCGATTTATAAAATCCTGACCAACCAAAAATGGGAATGAGTCAACACTAGACACGTGTACCGGGTGGTATAGTGTCATTCTGCCAATCTGCATGTGAACCATTGCTATAGCTGTCAGGGTTGTCTTCTTCTCTGAGAGACCCTGTATTTCTATAGCACATTCTGTGAGAGGTATTACCCTGTTAACACTGCTAGCGGCTGTCCTCAGCTCCTCGAACAGTTTAGCTGACATAATTGTTATGTCCGCCCCACCGTCCAGTAGTGCTTCATGTGTGAGGACACCTTCGAGCGTTACTGACAGGTATGCCTTCTTGGCGACCCCCCTTCTGATAAAGTTACACAGAAACCTCTTAGGTTTTCTCTGATGTTTCTTCACACGCTCAGCTTTGTCTGTGTAATCTTGGTTTGTCTGAACCGTCAGCACAGCAGTAGCTGTTTCTGAGTGTTCAGCTTGCGATGACTCGTCAACGTTTGTGTGTGAGTTCACCCCCCCTCCTTCTGATGAGGGGTTGGTGGAGGCAACAACAACAATGTCTTGGTGTGTTCCACCGACATCTGTGACGTTGTCATTCGCGCCCTCAGATGTAATAGTGATTACATCACTGCATAGTGCTCCAGGTTGGTTTCCCGTGTCAGTGTGTTTCAAAGTTTCTAACAACCTGCGTAGTTTCTCTGTCTCTTCCGAGCTCAGAGGTGTAGGGCCTTGTTTCTGGAACCTTTGTGATTTTTTCGCCTCGGGTCGTTTTGTCCGAGGTGGAGGAGGGATAGGTACGTCATTTGGGGGTTCCTTTTTGGACTTCCCCAGATAATATGGGTCACCTTGGTTCCCATATCTTTTCGTCCTACGCACACCCCACTTACGATAATCACGTTCATCCTCTGGGATTAAATCCAATCCCTTCAGATCTTTTTTGTCCCAGCGTGCACCTTCATGACGCGGTTTGTTAGTTTGAAAAGACTGCTTTTTCTCGCCTTTTTTAGGAGGGGGAGGCGACGCGCGCTGTCCTTCCAGTTCTAGCGAATGGGGTTTAACCTTTACACCAGGAAACACCTCTATGGGCGTCTTAACATGAGAACATGCCTCAAACACATTCATAGCACACTGTTTAATCTCATTGATGGATTTTTCTTTGAAATTTGCCATCATTTGTACTGACGTTTTAATGTCAGTGTGGAGGTTTTTGCTGAAAACAAATTTAAAACCTTCTTCCTCCTCCATGCCGGTTTCATTCCTGTAACCAAAATAAGCTTGGTAGATTCTTTTGTAATAAACCTTTGGATGTTCATACTTCCCTTGCGTGACCTTGTCTGCAGCTGGGAAGCCACCAGTTCCGGTGCAGGGGTTGTATTCCCTGATCAAAGCTTCACACAGAAGGTTGTAATCCCTTCTCGTGGCATCAGGTTGACGCTCGATGAAGGTGAACACCTCTCTGTCCGAAGTGAGCCTTATCAGACTGATTTTATCCTCAACAGTAGCATTAGGATAACCACTCAGTCTGAAATCTAGGTCATTGAGATACGCCTTCATACCAGTAGAACCCATAGGCCCAGGAATAAAGCGTTGAACATATTTTGAGATTTTTTGCAAATCCGAAATTGAAAGAGGAGCTCTCGACGGTCTCTCTTGCCAGCTTGGTAGAGGAGACCTGGACAGGTCTGTCCCTGCTCCTTTAGGTAAGGGTGGAGGTGCATGTGATGGAAGGAGATTTGGGTCTGGAGCCCAGAGTGTGTCCCCACATTTTGTCCACGCCTCACACTATTTTCCTTTTCTGCATGGTAAAGTTGTGTTTTAAGCACGTCTATCTCAGTTCTGCACTCGCTCAGAGCATTTGATGCCTGCTGCAACTGTTGTTGTAGAGCATCGTTGTCTGAACACAACTTTCGGTTCTTGACCTCCCTTTCCTTCATCTTCTCCTCATATGAGTGAGCTTGTGAAGTAAGGTGATTTTGTGAGAGTTCCCTCTCACGTTGTAACTCATTTGCACTGGTCTCTTCATCAAGTTT
>NW_023626624.1:0-2850 GCF_014905685.2 Nematolebias whitei | reverse complement strand
TGCCAAATTAATGTAAATGTTTGATGTGTTAAACTTGATTCTGTTAATAATTGACCCACTGTCGTGGTGAGTCAAAGATAATTAACGTCTCACGTCCACATTTCATTAAATTCAATGCACGTTTTTATTCAGTCCAGAAAAATGAGAGAATCCGTTTTAATTGATATATATATATCCCGTCCGTACGTTTCCACCACATTCTGGTGGCCCGTGACGTGTTCCTAAATGGACTGTGTATTCGTGTGACAATTGAATATTCCATGTTGGCATGAAAAAATAGCAGATTGTTTGCTGTGCTGAAACGCAGCTGAAGCTGCGCCGCTTGGAGCTTGACACTGCATGTTTACGCTGCGATGTTTTGAAGCTGAAATTGTGAGTCATTGAGTCTTTTTAAAGCTGAAATTGTACATCTGTTGTGTAACATAACCTGGGTTTGAGCTGTGAAAACGTTATTCTGTTTAAACTACGGTCCAAACGGACGGAGGTTCGGTTCTGGTTCCGGCTCGGTTCTGAGAAAGATCGAACGAGTTGTTTTAAATAGATGGAAAAACGTTTTAAGGACTGGACGAAGTCTTAGCTAAGCTCAGAGTTGATTCGTTACATTTTTAACAGAAATTGGTGCATTTTGACAGTTTAAAAGGCGAAAAGTTGACGGACTTGTTCAGATAAAGCGAGCATGCTAGTTGGAAAAACGCTGCGTGATTGGTTGAATTCAGTTGAGTTGGCTGCTGTGTAACGCTTTCATTGGCTGAGAGACGTGTCAGTCGTGCTGCTCTGTCATTGGTAGATTCAGTCACATGACCCGGAAATGAAAACTCGTTTTCTTAGGGAATAAAATCTCTTTTTTAAAGCTGAAAAACGCTTTAAAGTTGATTCTGATACGATGCTCCGTGTCTTCGAAGCATAATTGCTAAAATTTTGCCACGTTAGAGTTTAAAATCTGTCATTAAATGATGTTTTTGAACAACGCTAGCGATGCTAATTTTAAGCTAACAGCTAACGACCGGATGAGTGACGTGTCACGTGACTTCCTCCATGTCGGAAATGAGCTCTGTTGCAACCGGAGCCTTCGCTGTGCTTAAAATCACTAAATAAAGCCGCCATACGTCCCAGAAAACTCATGTTCATGCTAAGAAGTCGTGCTTGTTGAAAAAAACGCCACGTTTAAGCTTTAAAACCGTTCAGAAATGTTGATTTTAACCGAGTTTAGCCTAAGCTAACTTTAAGCTAAGCGGCTAACAACAGGATGTCAACCTAACGTCATAGGAAGTCGTCATAGACTCCTGCTGGTAGAAAGCTAAACACTGCCCCCTCCTGGGAAACTTCATATCACAGTTTCACTTCATCTTTAGGTATTTTAGTGAAATTAAACGTTTTTTATTTCTGTAAGACGAACTTTGAGTTAACAAACTTCCTCGAGCTGATTTATACTGTTATGTTATCTTACCATTAAAAGTCAGTAAAGTATTTATGCCCAGAGAGGCGTTTACTAGGACATTTTTCATTCACTGATAAATCCTCAAGCAGGTGCAAAATGAAAAAATGAGAACTTTTTGGTAGACACAGTCACAGATAGTCATAAGAGCTGAGAGTTTACTCGTTTGCTAAAAGATAATACACGTTTAATTGCTAGATCATTAAATAAGAGTAAACTTATCAGGAAAAAGAAACTTTTCTGTTTAGGTTACCACCTAAAAATTACGTCTTCCTATTTAATTTTAAATAGAAGATACTGACAGGAGGACAGGAGTAATAACAGTTTTTCTGAAGAAAGACTAATTAATCCTGACACATCATCAATTTTTCTTTTTCTGTTCACCTCTTGGTTCTATGAGTAACTGTAAAATAGTAAATTTCTGGAACAGAACGGTTTAAAAAGTGTCTTTAAACTGATGTGCTGTGAGACTTTTTAGAAAATTGCAGGTTTATAAAAATTCAGTGCTTTAGAGTAAAATACATTAAGAGAGCTTGGTAATCTAGTATCTGTTAAGAAATAAGCACATGAAAAGTAACACTGCAAAGAAGCATTTACTTAAATATTCATGAATTGGGGTAAAAACCTGGACAGGTGCCCACAGTTGAATAAGTTGACTTATAACAGTACTTTTGTGTAAACCCAAAGCTTAAAATAGTGTGAAAACTCAATAACACTAGGATACATATATTAACCTGTAAAATATCTGAAGCTGGCAATTGTTTTATCCAGAAAAAGTGCTACACAGTGAATGAACATGACAGGTGTGGTAGAAAAGGACTGATCTTTATGAGATGAAGGACTGTTTGGAAGATGCGTTAGCACTGCTGACAGCATCCTTACATCCATATGGCGAACAGGCGGACAGCATGAACCTGTAGATGAACATATGCTGAGATATATTCATCAATTAAAACGGGTTCTTCATTTTTCTGGACTGTGTAACATACGTGCATTGATTTTACAGAAAAAGTTTAACATCAAACATTTACATTAATTTGGCAAAATATGAAAATAACAACATAATTAATCAGCGAGCTGTACAATTATGATCAATTATCCACACGGCGGTGGATGAGCACTTTACACAGACATTTCTAAAAACATCTGGATTAATTTTCTAGCAGAAAGGAGAGTGTAAAGATGGAAAGATGAAGTTTATCTGAGAGAGATGTGTGAGGGAATGTGTCTGTTTTAACCAGAACAGCACGCTCCATTGAAATCAGCTTGGGCCAACGGTACGCTTGGTCGAAATAGAACTTTTACCTTGCAGACGATAGCTTCAGCGTCAAGAATTGATGAATATATCCCAGCATCTGTTCATCTACATTAAGGTCTGTTACAGAGTAATTATGCATTTTCTGATTTTCTGTCTT
>NW_023626623.1:0-2851 GCF_014905685.2 Nematolebias whitei | reverse complement strand
AACCCACTACTATTCGGTGGCTTTCAACACCAGATGATCTGTGTTTTGATCCTGTATGCTCCACACTGGTTTGTCGTCATTATCTGCATTGTTTTTATGTCGATATTCTGATTTACCTAATTTTGTATTTTGCTTTGTGTTACCTGTACTTTTGTCTGTACAGCACTTTGGTTGGCCTTGTCGCTGTTTTAAGTGCTCTATAAATAAAGTGGTATGGTATGGTATGATTAAAATGGGTCAAAGTTCATGTTCAATCATCCAGGTACAAAATCCAATAATGGTCAATCAGGTCATCTGGACACTTTCTTTTTTGTGGAAAGACGTTTCACCCTCTATCTGGAAGGCTTTATCAGTCTGAGGAGTCCCAAGTAAACTGTTTTCCCCACTAAGCAGTACACCCCTTAAGTGCACCAACCAGTTTGCTGGTGATAAGATGGTTTCTGGGGGCTGTCCTGTCCCCCATCAACTCCTCCCAGGCAGGCAGCCACAGCCCAAGTGGATCATGCTCAATCATCCAGGTAAAAAATCCAATAATGGTCAATCAGGTCCTCTTGAAACTTTTATCAGTCTGAGCTTATTTATCATAAACAGCAGGAGTGCAGTTAATAAAGGCAGGTGGAGTACCATCCTTCTAAAAAATCCCTTAGTTGCTTCTTGGGATATAGTGATGTGTTCTCAGTTTTTTTTAAACTTATTTTTCATTACCTAGAAGGCAAATCCCAATTAGATCACAGATTTGTTTTGCAAGGGAGGCCTGGGCCTGAACAGCCTAACATGCATGTTTTGGAGTGTGGAAGGAAATTGAGTACCTGGAGAAAATCCATACAAACACGAGGAGAACATTTAAACCCCACACTGAAAGACCCCAGGTCCATCCTGGGGATTGCACCTAGGACTTACTTGCTGTGGGGCAACAGTGCTAACCATTAAGCCCAATGTACATATTTGCAGTTCTGGAGCAGTACAGCCTGCATTCATCTGTAGATTTCTTATATGTCCCTATTGGCAGTGACCAGAACTGCAGAGTTTCTCCAATAGAGTTTCATTTGGGCAGAAATAAATGTGCACAGTGGATGCATTATACAGGTTTTATGACATTGATTCGGCCACTATAGATGCCATACCTTGTGATCTTATTTAATGTAGAGGAATAGCTCCAGTGAAACCTTCTGAGACCAACAGTGGAGAAAATTGTTTTTGTAAGGCTTACAATTATCTTCTAATTGTAATTAGAAGATACTTTTTCTGTCAAAAAGCCATTGGACCAGAAGACATAAACAAACCACAGAACATAGGGGCGGCTGTGGCTGAGTGGCTAGAGCAGTCGTCCTCCAATGCAAGAGTTGGGGTTCAAATCCACCAGCAGTCACATGCCGAAGTGTCCCTAGACAAGACACTGAACCCTTCATCACCTCCGATGTGTGTCCCATCTGTGTATGAATGTGATAAAGCTCTGATTATTCTCTTTAGAATGATTTGTTCAATTAGCTTTGTATAGATCTAGTAGAGTGCTGTATGAATGGGTAAATGAGGACACAGATTGTAGTGTAAAGTGCTTTGAGTATCTTGATCAGGTAGAAAGGCGCTATATAAGTACAGTCCTTAACATTGTAAAATAAGACATTTTTCCAACATGAGCAGCCCATTTTCTGTGTATGTGGCTTCCAAAGGTAAGGGTTAGAGGTTTATAACAAAAGACCCTGACCCAGCGGGTTCATGCCACTCGCTTCCAGTCGAGAACTATAACCTAAGACAGAGAAACTGACTCAGCCACTTCACACATTCGACTGCGAACAGCCACAGTGCACGCTGAAGGTCTTGGCCTGAAGATGCTAGCAGAATTTCATCATTTGCATAAAGCAGAGATGAGACCTAGAGGTTCCCAAACCAGACACCCTCCTCTTCACTACTGCACCTTGAGATCCTGTCCTTGAACACCACAAACAGGATCAGAGACAAGGGACATCCCTGGTGGAGTCCAACCCACACTGAGAACAAGCTCAGCTTTGTGCCAAGGTGTGGACACAGCTCCTGCTTTGGTCATACAGAGATAGCCCTTAAAAGGAACCCCGTACTCCTGCAGCATCCCCCACAGAATGCCTCAAGGAACATGGTCATAAGCCTTCTCCAGAGTTCAAAAAGTGTTCAATACAAAAGCCTTCTCCAGAGCCACAAAACACATGTAGACTGGAGAAGCAAACTCTCATGACACCCTTAGCAACTCCACATTGGTCTGGTCCACTGTTCCATAACCAGAACTGAAGCTACACTACCCCACTATGCTCTGGAACTGCTCCTGCTAACCAGCCACTTCATTAGGTACACTTGTTCACTTAATACAAATAGATATCAGACTGATAAAGTCTCAAGGTGGTTTCGTTTAATCCTCACATAAATTGGTAGATTAAAACATTGCAAAATTGATTGAACAAGTCTTGTTTGTAATGTAACGTAATGTAATTTTTCTGAGTTGCATCCCCATCTGCTGTTCCTGAGTAAGTTACAGGATTTATGAAAAACATCAAACTACTGGGAGGATACTTTCTTTTTTATTGTCACAAACTGTTTTAGTTAAACTACAATGTCAGATCTACATTGCTACCAAAGCAATGGCTTTTAATTTATTTTAAAATAAATAAATAAACTCCAAGACTGACAGCATGATGTGTGTTTCAGACAACAGTGGGACTCAGAGGGTGACAAACAGCTCTGAGTGGTTGCTGGTCATTTGGGAATAAGCATGAGTCACAAACAGATGACACTGTTGGACCGTGAAGGGAAGTGGAGATGGAACTGGAAAAGCATCTAGCCCATTTTATCTGATTTAAACATGCCTATTTAAATCCAAAGC
>NW_023626622.1:0-2852 GCF_014905685.2 Nematolebias whitei | reverse complement strand
CTGAGTGTGCAGCATGACAGAGGAGCTGACAGAGAGCAGAGCTATGACAGAACCCCCCCCTCAAGGTCCGGCTCCTGAAGGACCACCAGGCTGGAGAGGGTTCAGTCGATGAAAGTCTCGAATGAGGGTTTTGTCCAGAATATTGCGTGAGGGCACCCAGGAACGTTCCTCCAGGCCGTACCCCTGCCAGTCTACCAGATACTGGAGTCCTCTCCCCCACCTTCTGGATCGAAGAAGGCGTCGGACCGTGTAGGCTGGGCTCCCCTGAATGAGTCGGGCGGGTGGTGGGAGGTCGGTGGTGGGTCGAAAATGTGGCAGGACAAATGGCTTGAGTCTTGAGACATGAAACGTTGGATGAATGCGCATGGACCTGGGTAACTGTAAGCGAACAGAGACAGGATTGATTATTTTGGTAATCAGAAAAGGACCAATGAAACGTGGTGCTAGTTTCTTAGATTCCACACGGAGAGGAAGGTCCTTGGTGGAGAGCCATGCTTTCTGGCCCACCTTGTACAATGGTTGAGGCGTTCTCCTATAAAAATTTGCAAAACCGAGAAACCTTTGCAGCTGTTTACGATCCTTGGGCTTGGGCCAATCCACCACCGCTGATACCTTCCCGGGTTCCATGGATACTTGACCTGGAGAAATGTTGAACCCAAGGAATGAGGTGGACACTTGGTGGAAAGCACACTTCTCTGCCTTGACAAACAAGTTGTTCTGTAAAAGGCGGGTTAAGACAGCTCTGACATGGCAACGGTGAGAAATGCTATCTTGTGAAAAGATAAGTATGTCATCAAGGTAAACAAAAGCGTAAATGTTAATCATGTCACGAAGGACATCATTAACCAGGGCTTGGAAAACGGCAGGAGCGTTGGTGAGGCCGAATGGCATAACAAGATATTCATAATGGCCATCTGCGGTATTAAAAGCCGTCTTCCATTCATCTCCCCGCCGTATCCTGACCAAATGGTAAGCGTTGCGAAGATCCAGTTTGGTGAATATCTTAGCATTTTGGATTATATCAAAAGCAGAGTTCATGAGGGGCAGAGGATACTTGTTCTTTATGGTTATTTAGTTAAGTTCTCTATAGTCAATGCATGGACGAAGTGACCCATCTTTCTTCCCTACAAAGAAAAAACCTGCACCAGCGGGGGATGCTGAAGGTCTAATGATACCAGCTTGGAGGGACTCTGTTATATATTTCCTCATGGACTCTTGCTCGGGACCAGACAAAGAATATAATCTACCCCGAGGGGGGGTAGAACCTGGGATCAGGTCAATACCACAATCGTATGGACGATGTGGCGGAAGGGACGTAGCTTTTGATTTATTAAAGACTTCTTTCAAATCATGGTACTCTTTAGGTACCTGACTTAGATTAGGATAGGTCTCCTCATTGGCTGTGACAAGGGCTGGTGAACTGGGTTGGCTCTGAATACATGTAGAATAACACTCATTAGCCCATCCTACAATCTCTTGGTTCCTCCAATCGATTTGGGGGTTGTGTTTGCGTAACCAAGTGGAACCTAAAACCACTGGGAGTTGGGGTGAATCAATAACAATGAATCTGATCAGTTCCGAATGGTTGTTGGCCGACACCATGGTGACTGGAACAGTTTCAAGACTAGATTGACTTAAAGGATGACCATCTAAAGCGAGGACCTTATGGTTGTTAGGTGATGGAACAATGGTCAGATCTATGGATTTGGCAAAGGTTTTATCAATGAATTCCGTGTCGGCCCCTGAATCAATAAAAGCTGAGACGATGACGGGTTGACCACCCTTTATTATGAACTTGACCTTGGACTTGGACATGATAGGTGGAGAGGACTTGATCTTATGACTAAGACTCAACAGGAGCCTCTCTTCTCCTGCTGAGCCTGGTCTTTTACTGGACAATGATGACAATCATGACCGCCTTGACCACAATAAAAACAGAGATGGTACCTCCTCCGACGTTCTCGTTCCTGGGTGGTCAGATGACTTCTTCCTAGTTGCATGGGTTCCGTAGCATACAGAGGATCCTGAGGGCTCTTGGTTTGTTCCGTTTTAGGTTCATGATCCACAAGGTGATGTCTGGTTCTGGACATGGCTGTGGCCTTGCCTCGACTCTGTTCACGGTCACGCTCACGCTCACGCAGGCGAAGGTCAACACGGGTGGCCACCTCCTCCAGCTGGCGTAGGGATGAGGGATAGTCCATTGTTGCCAGCACATCCTTAACATCTTCATTAAGCCCCCTGAAGAAGGCGTCAGTGAGTGCGTGTTCATCCCAATGACTGTCTGCTGAAACAGAGTGAAAGTGAATGATGTATTTGGTTACAGAATCCTTGCCTTGTTTAATATCAAAAATTCTTCGGGCTGCCTCTCTCTCAGGGAGGATGGGGTCAAAAACTCGACACAACTCTTTGGAAAATTCAGAAAAATTACGACATACCACGCCACCTTTTAACCATTCAGAAGTGCCCCACGTCTTGGCTCTTCCAGCGAGAAGTGAGACAGCATAAGCTACTTTAGCATGCTCAGTGGGAAAACATGAAGGTTGCAATTGAAATTGAATGTCACACTGAGTCAAAAATGGTCGACATTGCTCAGGCTCACCTCTGAAATGTTCAGGGGGGGCTAACCGTGGTTCTCTTGGTGCAGGAGTCAACAGGGTTTGGTTGATGACTTGGTTTGACTGTTGGGACAAAGCTTGAAGAGAAACAACCATTTCCTGAAGCCCTTTCTCAAGTTTACTAACAGCCCCTTCTACCTTAGAGCACCACTCTCGGGTTGGTGTTGGATCCATAATGGCCAGATTCTACTGTCATGAACCAGAGGCCGGATCGCAAACAACAACAACAACCACTGA
>NW_023626621.1:0-2852 GCF_014905685.2 Nematolebias whitei | reverse complement strand
AATTACAGCACACCAAATGACTTTAAAAATGCCTCTGGGCTCCATTTTCTGCATGTAAACGCTCGTAGCCTTCTGAAAAAACTTGATGCTGTGAAAATCCTGGTCAGTTCTTCTGGGGCTGATGTTATCTTTATTTCTGAGTCCTGGCTCAACAAATCTGTAATGAATAATGACGTGGCAATCAATGGATTTAACATCTACCGCTGTGATCGTCAAAAAAGGGGGGGGTGGAGTCATTATTTACATTAGAGATACCCTGGTTTCAAGTCTTGTGACTTCCAAAACAATTCCAAATCAGTTTGAAGCCTTATCTGTAAACATCACCTTGAATGGAGGCCAGGTTTTAACTGTAGTCTGCTGCTACCGCCCCCCCACAGCTTCACCTGAGGCATTAAATGCCATTAAGGAATTCCTTGGTAATTTAAAATTCACAGAGGTCTTTTTAGCTGGAGATCTCAACATTGATTGGTGTAAATCGACCCCCCTCTGTGACAAATTCAAGGAATGTTGCTTGTCTTTTAATTTATCCCAACTGATCGACTCCCCCACCAGATTAAATAAAAGCCACCCTGACAATTCCTCCATCTTAGACCTGTTTCTAACTAATATGCCTCACAAATTCCCTGGTACAGGTGTATTCACTGATCTTTTGAGTGATCATTGTGTGACAGCGGCTTTAAGAAATAGTAAACTTCCACCTTCTAAGCCCAGATTAATTAAAAAAAGGGATCTGAAACATTTCTGTGAACAGTCATTCCTCTGGGATCTGTCTCACTTTGACTGGCATCGTATTCTGTTAACTGATGATGTGAACTCTGCTTGGAACTATTTCCATAATAATTTCATTTATTTCCTGAACTTACATGCTCCTTTTCGTCAGTTCAGAATAAAGGGACGAGACAGCCCCTGGTTTACTCCAGAGCTAGCTGACCTCATGCACAGGAGAGATCATCTTTGGGCTGCAGCGAGAAAATCTGGCTCAGACACTGACTGGTTGAGTTTCAGACAGATGAGGAATAAATGTACAACTTCTGTCAAAGCAGCAAAACGCAACTATTTCTTATCTCAGACTTCCAAAAATCTAAATGACCCCAACAGATTCTGGAAAACAATTAAATCTCTCTCAGGCACCCCCCAATCATCTGACCTCCCATCACAACTTCTCGTTAACTCTGCTCCTGTGTCAAATAAGCACGAGATCCTGAACTGTTTCAACAAACATTTTGTTGCTTCTGGTTCTTTATTTGACACAGTTACTAATGGAAAATCAGCCACTTCACTTAATAACCAAACTTCTACAAATCAAATCCCTCCTACAAGTCAATCCTCAGTTAATCACACCTTCTCTTTTTCTCCATTCTCAGTCAGTGAGGTCAATAAACTGTTAAAAGATCTTGATCCTAAAAAATCTGCAGGTCCAGATGAACTTCCACCTTATTTCTTAAGGCTGGCTGCTCATATCATCACAGTCCCTGTGACCCACATCTTCAATCTCTCCATAAGACAAAACTCCATCCCAGACACTTGGAAAACAGCCTTTGTTCTTCCTTTGCTGAAGGGAGGAGACCCCACCTCACTGAACAACTATCGACCAATCTCTAAACTCTGCATTTTAGCCAAGGTTCTAGAAAAACTGATAAACTCTCAAATCAAAAATTACCTGGACTCATTTAACATCTTACCTCCACATCAATCTGGTTTCAGGAAACAACACAGCACAACCACTGCTTCACTGAAGGTTCTTAATGACGTTGTTGAAGCACTGGATGCTAAAGATTATTGTGCTGCACTTTTCTTAGACCTGTCTAAAGCTTTTGACACTGTGGATCATAACATCTTGTGTCATAAACTCTCAGAAATCGGTTTCTCAGATCACACCATTGGTTGGTTCTCTAACTATCTTTCAGACCGGAGGCAATGTGTTCAACATAATGGTACTTCCTCCAGTTATTTAACATTCAACAATGGTGTACCACAAGGCTCAGTCTTAGGACCCACCCTCTTTACAATCTACATACATAATGTAGGTAAAAACATCCCTAATGCATCCATACATTTCTATGCTGACGACACAGTTGTTTATTGTCGAGCTAAAACAGTTGCTAAGGCTTTCCAGCTTCTGAAATCTGCATTTAACTACATCCAGACTGATTTGTTCCGCCTCAAACTTGTCCTAAATGCCGAAAAAACCAAAGGGATGCTTTTTTCAAATAGGAAGTTGGTCCCAGCAGTTCTTCCTCCGATTTTATCCTCAAATGGTGTCCCCATTGAGTTTGTTGATTCCTATAAATATTTGGGTATCTTGGTCGACTCACATCTCTCTTTTAAGCTCCATGTGGAAAACTTGGTAAAGAAACTGAAAGTTATACTGGGTTTCTTTTTCAGAAACAGATCCTGTCTAACCCTGAATGCTAGAAAACGCCTTGTATCTGTGACTTTCCTTCCCTCAATTGATTTTGGTGATATTATTTACATGAACGCTCCTACAAGAACCCTGCAGATGTTGGATGCTGTCTATCATGGTGCACTAAGATTCATAACTGGCTGTGATTATCATACCCACCACTGCACCCTGTATTCACTGGTTAACTGGACATCATTAACTTCACGCAGACTCTCCCACTGGTACATTTTCATCTTTAAATCACTTCTTGGTCTGCTGCCTTCATACATCTCCTCCTACATGTCTCTGCGTGAGTGCAGCTACGGAGTGCGCTCTCAGGACATTATTACCTGCAGTGTTCCCTCAGTGAGGACTGAACTAGGCAAAAGGGCCTTCTCCTACTCCGCTCCTGTTTCCTGGAATATCTTACAAAAAGATTTGAAGCTCTCGACCTTGACCTCTCTAAGTG
>NW_023626620.1:0-2852 GCF_014905685.2 Nematolebias whitei | reverse complement strand
TTCATTGTTTCTGACTGAGTTTATGCTTTTTGTTATTATTTCCTTGACTTTTGACACAAGGTGATCTGATTTAGTATTTCATTGTTTCTAATTATGTTTTCGGTTTTATATTTTTATTCCATGTGCTGTAAATATATCTTGCTACTTTTTATTTGATGTTGTGATATTTTTGTTAAGCACTTTGGTAACAGTTTCTGTTTTAAATGTGCTCTATAAATAAATCTGACTTGACTTGACTTGACTATTATACGTCACCGCTGACGCGTTGTGTTTGTTGTGCGTCACCGCTGACAAACACATAAATGTGGGCCGAACCCGGAAATGTGGGCCGGTGTTGTGCCAAAAATCGATGGGCTGCCAAATGGCGGCCGCGGGAGCATGCACGGGAGGACTTAAACAAGAATTTAACAAGATTAACACTTTAAAACAATTATTTGTTTGCTCTGAACTATAGTAAAGTTGTGTCTCAGTCTAACTTTTGCTTAATAAATGCACTTTGACGGTCAAATCAGCTGTAGTTCAAAACTCGATTCTCGTAAGCGTGCACATACAGAGGGACTAGCTGCTGTTTTCTTCTAAATTTAACAAGATAAACACCTAAAAACAATTAGTTGTTTGCTCGACTTTATAGTAAAGGTGTGTCTCAGTCTAACGTTTCTTAATAAAAGGACTTTAATGGTCAAACCAGCTGTATTTCAAAAGTAATCGCTGCCTCGGTGCTCCAGGAGCACGCAGAGGGAGGGCAAAAAAAGGAAGGAGGAACGCAGCTCGTTTATTCAAAATTTAACAAGAAAAGCACCTAAAATAATTATTTGTTTAGTTGAAATTATAGCAAAGGTGTGTCTCAGTTGAACTTTTGCTTAATAAATGCACTTTAATGGTCAAATTAGCTGCATTTTGCCAGGGCGGTACAGAGAAATGACGCTGAGGTTGCTCCAAGCAGCCAACAGAATGAAGGCAGGGGGATATGGCAAGTCGATTGAGTCATTAATAGCTGGTGAAGATTCTCAGTCATCCAGGACATGGTAAAGTCATAAAAGTTCAAGACAAAACCAATAAAGTATAAATCTAAAAAAGTTAAGTCTGGTCGTCTGGACATTCAAAAAACAAAACAATGCAAAACAAACAAACAAAAAAATGTAGAAACGTTTTGTCTTTCATCCAAAAGACTTCTTCAGTCTGAGGTGCTGTATTCAGCTCAGTCTTGTAAATAGCATCTTCTCAGAGTGGATCAACTAGTTTGCCTTACATGCCTTACTGCTACTACTACTATTCTGACATCTAGTGGCTGAAAGTTGTACTGTTCTGTGTTTTTTTTTTAATTAAGTCAGAATGAATGAAAACTGTCATATCTCAGCCAAAAATTGGTTTTTAAATATGGGGGGGGGGGGGGATCCATACATTGCTTCGGCCTATAAGTCGCTGGGCATGTAAATTATGCAAAAAACAACAACCTGTGACTTATACACCGAATAATACGGTATTATGAAATTGCTTATCTCGGTCACAAAATCTGTATATCGTCCTTGGAAATTTAACTCCTTACGTCCTTACATCCTGAGCTGAAAACAGCACCTCAGACTCAGGAAGTCTCTTGGATGAGAGACGAAACGTTTCTAGATTTTTTTTGCTTTTTTTTTTTTTTTTTTTTTTTTTTGAATGTCCAGAGGACCAGATTGAACTTTTTTGGATTTTTCTACCTGGATTATTGAGCATGCATCAGGATATTAACTCCTTACTTTTATCTGAGGAAGACTTTACCAAATTTCTTACATCTAAAATTGAAATTTCCTTCAACGTTAACCGAACACCAGGAATACCACCCTGTCTGGGAGCCTTTAAAGGCCTACCTGAGGGGTCAAATAATTTCTAATTGTGCGAACAAAAAAAGAAGGGCTCAGTATGGCTAGGACAGTTAATAGATGACATATTATAATTAGACAGAGAATATAGCCACTCCCCCTCACAGCATCTAACGAAAAAATATTTTTTCCTTCAAACTGAATTTAATACTCTGTCTACTCAGCAGGCAGAAAATGAAATGGTAAATGGACTGTACTTATATAGCGCCTTTCTATCTTATCGATATACTCAAAGCGCTTTACACTAAAATCTGTGCCCTCATTTACCCATTCATACAGCACTCTACTAGATCTCTACAAAGCTAATTGAACAATTCATTCTAAAGAGAGTAATCAGAGCTTTATCACATTCATACACCGATGGGACACACAACGAAGGCAACAAGGGGTTCAGTGTCTTGCCCTGAGACACTTCGACACTAAACTGCTGGTGGATTCGAACCCCCAACTCTTGCATTGGAGGACTACTGCTCTAACCACTCAGCCACAGCTGCCCCACTAAATCTAGACAGGGGTACTATGAACATGGTGAAAGGGCTTGGCATTTGCTCGCACATCAGCTGCGGTGACAATCAGCCAACCAAGCTATTACAGTAATAAACAATGATCAGGGAGCTGCGTGTCACAACAATGCTGAAATTAATACAATCCATCCATTATCTTTACCCGTTTATTCCATTTTTTGGGTCACGGGGGTCGCTGGTGCCCATGTCCAGCAATCACTGTGCGAGGGGCGGGGTACACCCTGGACGGGTCGCAAGTCCATCACAGGGCCACATAGAGACAAACGAGACAAACAACCATTCACTCTCTCACTCACACCTAGGGACAATTTAGAGTTACCAATCAGCCTAACATGCATGTTTTTGGACTGTGGGAGGAAACCGGAGCACCCGGAGAAAACCCACGCATGCACGGAGAGAACATGCAAACTCCACCCAGAAAGGCCCCTGGACCGGGGTTTGAACCAGGGACCTGCTCGCTGAGAGG
>NW_023626619.1:0-2852 GCF_014905685.2 Nematolebias whitei | reverse complement strand
AGAAAGCAGAACGAGTAAGTTCCTGCATGTTTTTCTGGCCGTCCCTTCTCGGCCCACGACCCATGGGTTGGCTAAATGATTTTTTCACAGTTTTCAGCTCTGTGCTCCTCCTTGTGAACGCACAGCGAGCGCACCCCTCAGCACATCTCTGCTCGCACTCCCACAGGGTCACCCAATGACCCTGTAAATCAGAGTCCTCCGATGTTATCTGTCGGGCTGTTTCTACACAAACTTCAAACAACGGTCTCGAGTCTTGCAAAGCTCTGACTCGATGTGCTGAATTCATTACCTGACCTCCACCTCTGTCCAACAGCCTTGAAACTCGAGCATCTGTGGGTTGTGATATTAAACTCGACGGATTCCATCCGTCAGCCAACCTTGCAACATAAGCTCCGACTCGCTCCGGCGAAACATCACGCTCTTTCTTCCTCCTTTTACGCCTGCATATATGACCGACCGCGCTCTCAGCTACATTAATCAAGCGGTCTAGCTTGCACTCTGTCTGCGCATCAGATAACAACTGTTTTCGTTGTAAAAACTGTTTCTTTCTCCTGAACTTCCTCAACACATTTTTCTTTCTTTCTCTTAAATTTTCCTCGCAACCGGGACACCTGCTCCACCGCCCCTTCAACTACTCTGCTCATTCTCCCAAACTGAGCGAGCGACTGAGTGTGCCGTCTTTTCTGACCTCTATTGCCTGCAAAAGTGGTCAAAACATCACTCGGACTATCTGCTTGCAGAAAAATTGTTCTAACAACATAAGATGGGCTTCTTCCCCCCTCTTAAAAAACAATAATAATAAAAAAAAACAACTGGGATGGGACTTCTTCCCATCCCGGTACAACTTTTTCTCCGTTCAGCTCACGCCTCCTCAGGCGTCTGAATCAACTTTTTTTTTCTCTGTTTTAAAACTCTCACACAAAGGCTCGGGCGTCCCCTCCACCTCTTAAACACAAAGCCAGGGTTGGATAACCCGGCACAACTTCAACGGACTCTTTGTCCAGAATGCAACTCGCATTCTCTCAACACTCTTTTTTTTTTTCCTTCGTTTGAATATGGTGCAGCCGTTCAGAATTATTTATTTAAATTCTTAACATCCCATCCTCGTCGCCAAAAATGTATTATGAAATTCTTTATCAAAAGGGCTCGTGAAACGGTCGGCACATATTCAGACAAGATGGAAAAAATGAAACACAGAGGCTGTTACTGCTAGGATAAATAAGTGTCATTTATTAACCTGCCACAGAAAACAGCCAAGCAAAAAACATGTACACTCTTAACACACAGATTGATATGAAATAACTTCTCACCGTGACACTGGCCGGGAAGTCGTTTTCGACCCAGGTAAAGAAGAATCACATCAAAATGGCGCATGGCACCAGCGCGTGCTGATCCATCACAGGACTTCCAAAGATTAAGTTGCCTGTCACACTTCCTTTATACCTTCTTCCCTGACCGGATCGCGTGAGAGCAGTGCAAAACAAGTTTGATGGTTACCAGAACAACGGATCTAATTAAACCATCATCAAAGCGATGGCTCATCCTTCCAGTAAGGAGCGCCTGTGACCGTAAAAGCGGGCCAAAGCTTCCAGGTCAAGAGCACTCCTAATGCTTATTAAAGCATTCCTAAAGAGCACCCCTCCGTCCCTTCTGCAAACCATCAAAGAGTGTCTAAATATTATAAGCAACACACACACAAAGTATATGTTTGAACAGGCATAAAGGCAACTTCACACCTTATAAAAATTTTTTATATCAATCGTCCAAACAACCAAGACCAGGAGAGCATCAAGCTGTGGAAGCAAGAAAACTGCTTTTCAACAAAAAGAGAGAAGAATTAGTTTTCTCTTTAATAACACTTATGAATTGGTACATTTATCCATTTTTCTTCCCCAGCATGTAACACCGAGACAGTGGCATCTGTTCCCTGTGCTATAATTTCTGCTGCTCGAGGTGGGCCATTCTCCTGTCTGACCCAAACCTTGGCTCCCACCTTGTCAGTGGACCCAAATCCCCCTGTCCCTCGGACAGTAGGATGAGTGGGTGTTGTAATTTCTACCACTGATGACATATCACATGGTTTAATCAGTAACTGTGCCACTTTATCTCCTTTTTGCAGCACCAGGGGATCATTGCCCTGGAATCTGCAGACTACTCCCAGTTCTCCTTGGTAGTCTGAGTCAATTACTCCAGCCTGGATTGTTAACCCTTTCAGGGATAAAGCCGATCTGGGTAAGATGTGCCCATACATTCCTTTCGGGCATTGCAGTCCCAAACCTGTCTGTACAACTTGAATTTGATTTGGGACTAGGGTGATAGTTTCCATTACTCTTAAATCCAGTCCTGCAGAGCCAGGCGTTGCTCTGACTGGAAGTTCTGCTCTGTCATCAATTTTCCACATTCTAATTGGTTCTTTGTCAGGTGTGACTGGCAACTGAACCATTCTGTTCATTGGAGTAACTCCAGGGGCAATTGGCCTGTTGTTTATTTTAAAAACAGCCTGTGTCAAATTCATTTTCCAATTTGTTAAGTCATGTTTCACACTTAGTTTTTTCAACATTTCTTTCAACAGTCCATTCATTCTTTCAATCAGCCCAGCAGCTTTGTGGGTGATAAGGAAATATGATAAATCCATTCAACACGTTTTTCAGCTGACCAGTCTTTCACCTGTTTTCCAGTAAAATGGGTCCCATTATCTGTATCTGAAGGGGACCCTCATAAAATTATTTCATCATACTAAGACATTTTAAAGTAGATGTCTGATTTGCATATTTACAAAGATGAGTCACCAACACACCTGAATATGTATCTACAGCCGTACATACATATCTACACCCCTGTGACATGGCAAA
>NW_023626618.1:0-2852 GCF_014905685.2 Nematolebias whitei | reverse complement strand
AAGCTGCAGGTGAGGAAATCATGGCCGTATGATTTTCTCATTGTAAAGCTCATTAATTAAGCTGTGTTATTGTAATCAATCTGCCAATTATTGTAAATGTGTGATGTGTTTAAATCGTTTTAATAAACGACCCACTGTTGTTGGTGAGTCAGAAATTAAAACACGTTTCCGTCCACATTTAATATTCAAAACACGATAGTACTCAGTCCAGAAAAATGAAAGAATCCGTTTAAATTATGGATAATATCAGACACAGGTATTATGTCATTACAGTTGCACTGCTGCCACCTGTCTGGAAAAGCAGGTCAGCATCAACAGATCGTCCAGATAAAGCAGAATTCTCCTCCCTGCTCTGTGTGGCGACTGCAGAGCGACTCGACACTTTTTGAGTGAAAATGTCTCACAGTTCAAAATGGACAAATCTAAGATGAATCTCATCCTTCCGGTCCGTTTGGGACCAGGAAGTGACAAGAGTGGAACCCTGTGTTTCCTCTCCTTCTGGGAACCTGGAAATTACATTTTAATCAGAATTTCCTGAGCTTCTGCAAGGAGGGACGAGATCTGTTCTAGAGATGACAGAAAACGTCTCTAGAGTTCCTCCGGATGGGGGTTTGAACTCTACTGCAGCGTGAGTCCCCTGCTAATAAACGGTTCATCCATCTATCTGGAGCGCACGCTCGTTGCCGCTCCGCGTAACATTCGGGAGGCGGGCACGCACTTCTGCTGCGTCATGTTATTTACGGATGCCAATCACCGCCGTCATGTGTGCCTCACTCAGGCTGCGGGCTCACATCCATGCTGATGTGAGCTGGCGTGCGCTGAGGGAAGGTGTGCGCACCCAGAGCATGCGGAACCAGTTTAGGACTGGCATGGGTGCGCGGCGGTTCTATGCCACGCACAGGCTGCGGGCTCACATCCATGCTGATGTGAGCTGGCGTGCGCTGAGGGAAAAAGCGCGCGCCCCTGAGCATGTGGGGCTGTGTGTGGGCTGCCGATGCCGCGAGGGCGCGGCGCCTCTGTGCTGCGCTCAGGCTGTGGGCTCACATCCGTGTTGATGTGAACTGGCGTGCGCTGAGGGAAAATGCTGTAGTGAACTAGGCCTCTGACCAAAACCTGTCTCTGAAGACCTTCATGGGACAGGAACTGTTATTTCATTGATTTGAATCCAGAAATACAAATTAGCTCATCCAGAGACTGTCTAATTGTATCCTGAATTAATCAATTGAAAGAACATTCTTCTTTTTATGTTATCATTATTATTTTACAATATCTTGATAATCAAAAGTGTGTTTAGTTCATATCATTTCTAATGTTGAAAGTAAACCACTCATTTAAATCAACTGTGAAACAGTATTAATGATTTTTTTAAACCTTATTAGACTTAGAAATTAAGCTAAATGTCTATTTACAAAGCAATTATGCATTTTGATCTTTGTCTGAATGAGAAGTCAGTGATGTCGGTCAAAAGTCAGAGACAGTCAGAAAAGAAGTTATTAGAACGAACTGTATTGTTTTTAAACCTAGCAGATGGTAAACAACTGCCACTGGCATCTGCGTTCCTCTCACTTCTTCATAACATTTCTCTGTCTGTACTAAACGTTCCTAAACATTTCTGAACCCTCTCTTGACTTTTAATAACCTTCTGACATCACTAGAACCACCCCCTGATGGTTGTTTCAACCAATCAGGAAGTACTAAGTGACCGGAAGTGAGGACTCTTTTAAAAGTCGACACTTCCTGGAACTTTTTAGTCTTGGGGTCTTCTGAGGCTTGGAACAGTCTTGGACTGGAGTCTTCATGGAGTCTGTGAGTATTCCACTCCTAAGTGGGATCTCTGATGGAGTCACAGCGCCTTGCTGTGAATCCACCTGGGCGTAACGCCTACAACTTCGAAGGAAGCGTGTCTGTTTAACGGAGTAAACCACACAACTTCTGACGATGCCCAGCCACCCTGACCAGAGACGCTGTAAAAGGATCGTACTAATGGACTTCTTTTCCGGAGTGGAGGTATCTCCCGTCTAAGGTAACGAAGTCTCTGCACGTCCTGAAGTGTACCGGAGGTTTGAGCTGGTGTTGAAAGAAGCGTGCTAATTCTGGTCAATCCAAACATACACCTCCCTTCATCCATCTCCTTTAAACTTCTCCATTCCTTCCTTTAAACTCTTCTATTTTGTAAATCTTTCCAGATGCCTTCAGAAATGTCCTGTTGTCTTATTAGTAAAGCGTGCAAAGTTTTTATTAATCAGAACCAGATCAGCAAATCAAGTGTACAATGTTTTGATGTTAAATTTTGATTCTGTTAAATAAATGACCGCATTTATTCTGATGGGTCTGTAGTGAACTAAGCCTCCGGTCAAGACCTGCCTCTGAAGACCTTCATGGGACAGGAACTGTTATTTCATTGATTTGAATCCAGAAATACAAATTAGCTCATCCAGAGACTTTCTAATTGTATCCTGAACTAATCAATTGAAAGAACACTCTCTTTTTTATAGTATCATTACTATTTTACAATGTCTTGATAATCAAAAGTGTGTTTAGTTCAAATCATTTTTAAATGTTGAAGTGAACCACTCATTTTAAATCAACTGTGAAACAGTATTAATGATTTTTAATCCTCATTCAAAGTAGAAATCAAGTTAAATGTCTATGTTACAAAGTAATTATGCATTTTGATCTTCTGTCTGAAATGAGAAAGGAGTGATGTCGGTCAAAAGTCGGAGACAGTCGCAAACAAGTTTATTGGAACGAACTGTCATGTTTTTAAACCTCTCAGACAGAAACAAGATAAACTGGCACCTGTAAGTCTGTCATTTCTCCAAAACATTTCTCTGTCTGTTCCTAAACATCTC
>NW_023626617.1:0-2853 GCF_014905685.2 Nematolebias whitei | reverse complement strand
AGGAGCAGTGGAAGTAGAATATTGATGTCTCGAAGCCTGGAGGAGCAGTGGAAGTGGATGACTGAGGTCTCGGAGCCTGGGAGAGCAGTGGAAGTGGAAGATTGAGGTCTCTGAGTCTTGGGAGACTAGTGAAAGTTGAAAATCAAGGTCTCGGAGCCTGGGAGAGCAGTAGAAGTTGGTGATCTAGGTCTCAGAGCCTGGGAGAGCAATTGAAGTGGAATAGTGAGGTCTCAATTCCTGGAGGAGCAGTGGAAGTAGAAGATTGAGGTCTCAGAGACTGGAGGAGCAATGGAAGTGTCTTGGAGCTTTTGGAGAGCAGTGGAAGTGGAAGATTGAGGTCTCGAAGCCAAGAGGAACAGTGGAAGTGGATGATCGAGGTCTCGGAGCCTGGGAGAGCAATGGAAGTGGAAGATCAAGGTCTCAGAGCCTGGGAGAGCAGTGGAAGTGGAAGATGGAGGTCTCGGAGTCTGGGAGACTAGTGAAAGTTTAAAATCAAGTTCTTTGAGCCTGGGAGAGCAGTAGAAGTGGACGATGAAAGTCTCAGAACCTGGAGGAGCAGTGGAAAATGAAGATTGAGGTCTCAGAGCTTGGGAGTCAGTGGAAGTGGAAGATCAAGGTTTTGGAGCCTAGCAGAGCAGTGGAAGTGGAAGATCGAGGTCTCAGAGACTGAAGGAGCAGTGGAAGTTGAAGATTGAGGTATCGGAGCCAGGAAGAGAAGTGAAAAATGAAGATTGAGGTCTCAGAGCCTGGGAGAGCCGTGGAAGTGGAAGATCAAGGTTTCCGAGCCTAGGAGAGCAGTGGAAGTGGAAGATCGAGGTCTCAGAGCCTGGAGGAGCAGTGTAAGTGTCTTGGAGCATGCGAGTGCAGTAGAAGTGTAAGATCGAGGTCTCGGAGCCTGGAAGAGAAGTGGAAGTTTATGATTGAGGTCTCGGAGCCTAGGAGAGCAATGGAAGTAGAAGATCGATGTCTCAGAGCCTGGGAGAGTAGTGGAAGTGGAATATCGAGGTCTCAGAGCCTGGAAGAGCAGTGGAAATTGAAGATTGAGGTATCTGAGCCAAGAGAAGCAGTGGAAGTGGAAGATCAAGGTCTTGGAGCCTGGGAGAGCAGTAGAAATGGACGATCAAGGTCTCAGAACCTGGAGTAGTGGTGGAATTTTAAGATTGAGGTCTCTGAGCCATGGGAAGCAGTGGAAGTGGAAGATCAAGTTTCCAGAGCCTGTGAGAGCATTGGAAGTGGAAGATTGAGGTTTCACAGCCTGGAGAAGCAGTGGAAGTAGAAGATAGAGATCTCAGAGCCAAGAGGAGCAGTTTCAGTGTCTAGGAGTTTGGGAGAGTAGTGGAAGTAGAAGATCGAGGTCTCGGAGCTTGGAGGAGCAGTGGAAGTAGAAGTTAGAGGTCTCAGAGCGTAGAGGAGCAGTGGAAGATGATGATCGAGGTCTCGGAACCTGGGAGAGCAATGGAAGTAGAAGATTGATGTCTCAGAGCCTGCAAGAGCAATGGAAGTGTAAGATCGAAATCTCAGAGCCTGGAGGAACAATGGAAGTGTCTAGGAGCTTGGGAGATCAGTGGAAGTGGAAGATCGAGGTCTCAGAGACTGGAGGAGCAGTGGAAGTTGACGATTGAGGTATCGGAGCCAGGAGGAGCAGTGGAAGTGGAAGATAAAAGTCTCAGAGCTGGAAGAGCAGTGTAAGTGGAAGATTGAGGTCTCCGAGCCTGTTAGAGCAGTGGAAGTGGAAGATAGTGGTATTGGAGCCTAGGAGATCAATGGAAATGGAAGATCTAGGTCTTAGAGCTTGGAGGAGCAGTGGAAGTGGAAGATCAAGGTCTCAGAGCCTGGAGGAGCAATGGAAGTGTCTTGGAGTCTGAGAGTGCAGTAGAAACGGAATATTGAGGTCTCGGAGCCTCTAGAAGCAGTGGAAGTGGATGATCAAGGTCTCGGAGCCTGGGAGAGCAGTAGATGTGGAAGATTGAGGTCTCAGAACCTGAAGGAGCTGTAGAAGTTTAAGATTGAGGTCTCAGAGCCAGGAGGAGCAGTGGAAGTCGAAGATGGAGGTCTCGGAGCCTATGAGAGTAGTGGAAGTTGAAAATCAAGGACTCTGAGCCTGGGAGGTCAGTAGATGAGGAAGATTGAGGTCTCACAGCCTGGAGGAACTGTGGAAGTTGAAGATTGCGGTCTCGGAGCCAGGTTGAGCAGTGGAAGTGTATTATCGAGGTCTCGCAGCCTGGAGGAGCAGTGGAAGTGGAAGATCGAGATTTCAGAGCCCTGAGGAGCAATGGAAGTGTCTCGGAGCCTGGCAGTGTAGTAGAAGTTGAACATCGAGGTCTCAGAGCCTGGAGAAGCAGTGGAAGTGGATGATCGACGTCTCAATGCCTGGAGGAGCAGTGGAAGTATAAAATTGAGGTCTCAGAGCCTGGAGGAGCAATGGAAGTGAAAGATAGTGGTCTCAGATCATGGTACAGCAGTGGAATTGGATGATAGAGGTCTCAGAACCTGGGAGAGTAATGGAAGTGGAAGATCAAGGTCTCAGAGCCTGGGAGAGCAGTGGAAGTTGAAGATAGAGGTCTCGGAGCCTGGGAGAGCAGTGGAAGTGAAAGATAGTGGTCTCAGATCATGGTACAGCAGTGGAATTGGATGATTGAGGTCTCAGAACCTGGGAGAGTAATAGAAGTGGAAGATCAAGGTCTTGGAGCCTGGGAGAGCAATTGAAGTGGAACATCGAGGTCTCAATTCCTGGAGGAGCAGTGGAAGTAGAAGATTGATGTCTCGAAGCCTGGAGGAGCAGTGGAAGTGGATGATTGAGGTCTCAGAGCCTGGGAGAGCAATGGATGTGGAAGATCAAGGTCTCAGAGCCTG
>NW_023626616.1:0-2853 GCF_014905685.2 Nematolebias whitei | reverse complement strand
AGCTGTCTGTTCTGTGTTGTTGCTCGTCGGGTCGTATTCGTTGGGTCCCTGCGTCCTCCTGCGTCCTCCTGCGTTCTCCTGCGTCTCCCCTGAGCTCTCCTGAGTCCTCCCTGAGTTTCCCTCTGAGTCCTCCATTTATATGTAAGTTTTGCTGCCACGTCAGCTGTTTATTTTGTTCATTTTCCACCATTAAAATACTTATTTTTGTAATCTGCCGAGTTTGAGTCCTGTCTGCACATTGGGTTCGTTCCTGACTAACAAATCCTGACATTACGACCCGACCACACATCAGAACCCAGCGGGCAGGATTCTCTCGGCAACTCACCTTTTTTCTTTTTCTCCTCCGAGCTTCCCTGTTATGAGCGAGCGTACAATCCGGTGCGGCGGGTTCTGGACCAGACCCGTCCGCCCACAAGGACGTTTTGACCAGGAGGTGGAAGTCCTGTCTTCACCACTCCTGGTCCTCGAAGAAAACAGGGCTCGGCACCGGGGAACCCACCAGGCTCCTGCTTTTGAGTCCGCCTCGCCCGGCTACTCGGGATGGACGTCGGGGGAGGACGAAGAAATCGAGGATGAGTTCTGTTTTGCTCCTGTCCCCCGACTATCCCGCCGTCGCCGGGGAGGTAGGAAGCGGTCCAGAGGGCAGCCCGCGGCGACCGGGCCGGTTTCGTCGGCTGGGCAGAATAATAGAGTTGGTTCCGGTGTTTTTGTGGGAGCTGGTCCCGCCGCCTCACCTCACAGGTTTTCGGTGGGGGCGAGGTCCAGCGTCCCGCGGGAGCTCCGGTCCACTCCTGTTCGGTTCGGCGAGTCCGGTCCACGTGACGTTACGGGGGCGGGTTCCGTCGCCTCACCTTCCAGGTTCCTGGTGGGGGCGGAATCCGGCCTCCCACCGTCACACCGTGCCGCGGCTGTCCAACCTGGTCAGACCGTGCCTCCTGGGCATTCTCCCAGTGACTCTGTGGGGGCGTGTTCTGCCGACCCACCTCCCAAGTTTCCGGTGGGGGCGACACCTGACACCACATCCTCACATAGTGACACTTGCCCGTCAGTCACATATTCACCCCATGATTTTGCATACATAAACCAGACTTTATTAGATTTATTCACTTCTGCTAAAAATAACCCGGACTGCTCAGATGTTTTGTTTTCCCTGATGGAGGAATTTTTAGTTTTACGGCCAGGCCTCCTTCTGATCCCAGAGTACAACCGCTTATTAATAGAAATTAGGACTCTCATCACGCCCATGATCACTAATACACAGTCTAAACCCATAATCCATCCTGCACCTATTACACCCATCGCTTCTGAACTCTCCTCTGCTCCTCTGACTCCTGCACCCATCATCTTCGCCGCTGTTCCACCTGCTGAGCTCCTCGCCGTTGGTGCACCTGCTCCTGTTGCCTCAGAGGACTCAGCATCAGTTTCTGTTTCCCGTCGCCGCCGCCGCCGCCGCAGAAGATCAGTTCCTGTCGCCTCCGCAGAGGAGTCGGTTCCTGCCTCCGCTGCAGCTCTCCAGGCTCCCACGCCGTCTGCTGCAGAGCCACAGGCCTCTCCGTCATCTGCTACAGAGCTCCAGGCCTCTCCGTCGTCTGCTGCAGAGCCACAGGTCCCTCCGTCGTCTGCTGCAGAGCTCCAGGCCTCTCCATCGTCTGCTGCAGAGCTCCAGGTCTCTCCGTCGTCTGCTGCAGAGCTCCAGGCCTCTTCGTCGTCTGCTGCAGAGCTCCAGGCCTCTTCGTCGTCTGCTGCAGAGCCACAGGTCTCTCCGTCGTCTGCTGCAGAGCTCCAGGCCTCTTCGTCGTCTGCTGCAGAGCTCCAGGCCTCTCCGTCGTCTGCTGCAGAGCTCCAGGCCTCTCCGTCGTCTGCTGCAGAGCTCCAGGTCTCTCCGTCGTCTGCTGCAGAGCTCCAGGTCTCTCCGTCGTCTGCTGCAGAGCTCCAGGTCTCTCCGTCGTCTGCTGCAGAGCTCCAGGTCTCTCCGTCGTCTGCTACAGAGCTCCAGGTCTCTCCGTCGTCTGCTGCAGAGCTCCAGGTTTCTCCGTCATCACCTGCAGCCAACTCTCAGGTCCCCTCGTCACCTGCAGCCAACTCCAAGGTTCCCTCGTCGCCTGCTGCCAACTCTCAGGTCCCCTCGTCGTCCGCTGCAGCTCCCCTGGACTCCATGATGCAAGCTGCAGCTCCCCAGCACTCAATGTCGCACGCTGCAGTTCTCCAGGTTCCCACGTCCTCTGCGACGCTCTCCAAGTCTCCAGAGGGGTCGACGCTCTCCAAGTCTCCAGAGGGGTCGACGCTCTCCAAGTCTCCAGAGGGGTCGACGCTCTCCAACTCTCCAGAGGGGTCGACGCTCTCCGCATCTTCAGAGGGGTCGACGCTCTCCGCATCTTCAGAGGGGTCGGCGCTCTCCGCATCTTCAGAGGGGTCGGCGCTCTCCGCATCTCCAGAGGGGTCGGCGCTCTCCGCTTCTCCAGAGGGGTAGCCTCCATGGTCGTCGCACGCTGCAGTTCTCCCGAGCCCCAAGTCCTCTCCGCCGCCAGATTTGGCCTCTACACTCTCCTCGCCGCTAGACGCGACCTCCGGGGTCTCTTCGCCGCCAGCTGTGGACTCCAAGTCCCCTTCGCCGCCAGACGCGGTCTCCGGGGTCTCTTCGCCGCCAGACGCGGTCTCCGGGGTCTCTTCGCCGCTAGACGCGGTCTCCAAGGCCTCTTCGCCGCCAGCTGTGGTCTCCAAGGCCTCTTCGCCGCCAGACGCGGCTTCCAAGGCCTCTTCGCCGCCGGACGCGGCTCCCAAGGCCTCTTCGCCGCCGGACGCGGCTCCCAAGGCCTCTTCGCCGCCGGACGCGGCTCCCAAGGCCTCTTCGCC
>NW_023626615.1:0-2853 GCF_014905685.2 Nematolebias whitei | reverse complement strand
CAATAAATACATATATATAGATATACATATAGATATATATAGATATATATATATATATAGATATATCGAGTTAAATATATATATAAATTAGTTGTTCCTTTTTATAGTAATTACATCTGCATTGTCTCTTCTACAAAAAATAAAAATAAGAAATGGTAATTTATTTCTAAATTAAATTTAGGGTGGAACTTAAACTGACTGTACAACTGTTGGGTGTTTTAAATCCTGCAGCTGTATTATTTTTAGCTCATTATTTTTTACTCGTTTTGTCCAAATATTTGTTCACAGAAAGGCTGTGAGGCACATTGTGCAGACGACCAGTTCCGGTGTCACAACAACCTCTGCATCTCACTTAAATGGGTTTGTGACGGTCAAGAAGACTGCAAGATGGGAGAAGATGAAAAGGGTTGTCAAGAAACAGGTGAAAGCTTGGAAAATACCTACCAGCTTCCCATATTTTGTAAAAGTCGTTTGGGATTATTTTAGATAATATTTCTGAGTTGGTGGTTAGAGCATTTTAATATAGTTTGAAAACATTTTGCTGGGTAATTTAATTAAATGGCAGACTTTTTGATGTTTCTTCTTTTTTTTTATTATGATGGACCAACATAAATTAGAAAAAAGAATAGATTAGTGACAGGAGAAGAACAGGAAAACGAACAATCTCGCAAATAATTATGTTTTACCTTGACTATTGGTACCAAACAAAACGTGTACAGGCTGATCTGAGTTTTAATTGTAAACCAGCTTCAAGACTGTATGAACTGATCTGATGGCATCTGTGCCACTACATAACATTGCATAAATAGTAGATACAATGTCATGTTTGCATAGAGCACACTCATTGTTTGATTTATCCTTCAGCTCTTGGGTCAAAATGACCCATGCTTCATGAATCATTTTGACAATGGACAGCAGAAAGGTTAAAAGGCTGTTATTATGTTCTACATTTGATCTAAATTGATAATCCAGTTGTATAAAACAGCAGAGAAAGAGCCTATTGCTCGACGATTTCAGTAAATTGTATGGCAACATTTTCACTTCTAAACATTTAGCGAAATAAACTTAAACATTGTTTTACCATGCCAAAGTTCTTGTATAAAAAGATCAAACTTGATCTGTGTGAGTATAAACCAAAATTTTAAGAGACCAACAGAACGAAAAGGTCATAGAGGCTTTTAGAAAAGAATAAATAAATAAAAAAACATCTAACAATCAGTGCATGATGTCATGTTGGTTGCAGGCAGAAAATGAAATAACCTGCAGTGCAATATGAGCAAGCTTTAATGTAAACAATATTTAAAAGTTTGTTTTGAATCTAGGAGTGACAAATAACCACTTTATGCATCAGCATTACATCAGTTTAGAGAACAAGGAAGAAAAAAAAAATAGGTCACATGCAATTTCTTGATGCAGACAAATGTAAATATGTGCAAAATATAAAATGTTCTAAAACGTTTCTTTTTTCCAGTTGTCCCTTCTTGCTCTGTGAATGAGTATGTGTGTGCCAGCGGAGGCTGTGTGTCAGCCAGCCTGCGGTGTGACGGACATGACAACTGCCTGGACGGTTCAGATGAGGTCAGGGCAGCTTCACATGTTTCAAAGAAACAACACAATATTGCGTAACAATGCGTCTTTAAAATGGACACCACCTCAGCATAGAGCTAATTCACACATCAAAGATATGTATGTTAAAACAACTGTGTATTTTTTTTCCTCCTAATTAATGTTTGATGATTGTGTCTTTGTGGACAGGTGGGCTGTGTGAAGGAGTGCAGAGAGGACGAGTTCCTGTGTCTGAATCGTGCTCACTGTATCCCCAGGCGCTGGCGCTGTGACGATGTGTTAGACTGCATGGATCACAGCGATGAAGAGAACTGCAACCATGGTAGGACAGCATGACTTGAAAATAGAATGACTTTTGAGCAGAATTTAACAATAAGACTGAAAACATACATTGAAATAAGACATGTTAAACACAGTAAGAGCAAGAAATGCAAACATGTATTTAGACGTGGTTTTTGGGAGTCAAAACGCCTCCCACTGCCTGGATCACAGTAAACTGATCTGCCATTGTAATCATATAATGAACATTTTTGTATCACACTCTACACAAGTTGAATGAGCTTCCCTATCTGTTACAGTGATTAAAGTCATGGCGACTTATCTATGTAATTGCAGGAGCATTTTTCTGCCGGGCTGATGAATTCATTTGTAACAACACCTTGTGCAAACTCCACACATGGGTGTGTGATGGCAAGGACGATTGTGGCGATAACTCTGACGAAGACATAGACATGTGTGGTAAGTCCCAAGACCCCTATAAAAGAATTGCTTTATACGTGTTTTTGTATTTATTTTTCAAGATTTGTTTTAAATTTACAAAAAAAAAAAGCACTCAGTAATTGTTTCTCCTGCTCTTCAGTTAAGCTTCCTTGCCCTCCTACAAGGCCCTTCCGCTGTAGAAATGACCATGTGTGTCTGCGCACGGACCAAGTCTGTAACAAATTGAATGACTGTGGTGACAACTCAGATGAAGAGGAGTGTGGTGAGTACAGAGAGCACGGGGAGCACAGAGCTGATGCTGCTCTAAGCAGTTGTTTTGCATTACATTACACAGTAATTATAAGACAACTTGCATATAATGATGTCATATTCTAATTATGCACTTTTCTTTAATAAGCTAGGCAGCAGATACTGAGTCATACAGGTGACTACTAACAATTGTGAAATTGGTGCAAATCAAGATGAAACATTGGAGGAATGTTTCTTATTGCACACACATGATGTGTGCTAAATGTGTGATATATATATATATATATATATATATATATATATATATATATATATATA
>NW_023626614.1:0-2853 GCF_014905685.2 Nematolebias whitei | reverse complement strand
ACCGAGCCGGTCCAGAACCGCATCTGGACCGTCTTTAAACAGAATAGAGCGTTTTCACCCAGCTCAAAACCAGTTTAGTTACGATAACAGCCGTACAAATTCAGCTTTCATAAAGACTTATGACACTATTTCAGCTTTCTGTGAGCTCCCAAGCATCACATTCCAGCACGCTTAAAACATGCAGCGTTTTGACTTCAGCGACGCAGCTTGAGCTGCGTTTCAGCACAGCAGAAAAACTGTTATATTTCATGCCAACACATAAAATTCAATTTTTACACGAATATACAGTCATTTATGAGCACGTAACGGGCCACTAGAATGTAGATGAACAGATGCTCTGATATATTCATCAATTAACGCGGATTCCTCATTTTTCTGAACTGAATAAAACGTGCATTGAATTTAATGAAATGCAAATTTGAGACGTCATTTAGATTTGACCCATCAAAATTAATGCGGTCATTTATTTACAGAATCAAAGTTTAACATCAAACATTTACATTAACTTGGCAAATTATGAAAATAACAACATAAGCAATCAATCAGGAAAAATCATACGGCCATGATTTTTCCGTTGCTTCACCACAGACATTTATGAAAACTGTACAATTATGATCTTTTACCCACACGGATGTGGATGAGCACTTTACACAGACATTTCTAAATATCTGGAAGAATTTCTACTTGAGAGAGGAGTTTAAAGATGGGAAAGAAGTTTAAAGAAGAGTAAAAGATGGGGTTTGAGGGAGTGTGAACAGAACGGCACTCTCTGGGCTTTCTTCAGCTTCTCCTCACGGTACACTTAGGTGGTGAAATCGACTCTTTTACCTGGAGATGTCTCAGGCGAGATTCCGTTTAACGCACCCTTCAGCGTCTCCGCAGGATGCTCTTACTCGTCCGGAGTAATGGCGAGACTCTGTTTTCCCACAGCTCACCTCAGTGAAAAATGTTATAATCCCATGAAACTCGGAAGAGCTCTGTTGTCATGTCAGGATCTTCCCGGCTCCCAGAACTGGGCTTCTCCGCACAGAACCGACAGAACTGTGTATCCAACAGAACTTCACAGACTCTCACAGAACTCCAACAGCACTCTCACAGAACTGAGTAGACCAGGAAGTACCGACAATTTAAAGAGCCCTTTTCCCGGTTCATACGGGAGTCTCCCATTGGCCAGAACCGACCAGACGGGGTGTGTTTTGTGACGTAAAAGGTTAGAATGCAGCAAGAATTGTTATGGAAAGATCAGAAATGTTCTCACAGACAGAGAGAGTTTTGTTTTGGCGAGTTTAAGAAACAGGTGCCAAAACCCCCTGTTGATGTCTGAGAGGATATAAACAGGACAGTTGTTCCAACGCATGTCTGCTTCACTCCTGACCCTGGAAACGTACACTTGCTCATTCAAAGGCAGAAGTCAGAAAATGCATAAAAATCTGTAACAGACCTCAACATGAATTCTAACTTTGCATGAGAATTAAAAATCATTACACAGTTAATAAAATTGATTAGTTCACTGCAACATCTAAAATGGTTTGAACTAATACACTTTGATTATCAACATTTGTAAAATAGTAATGATAATAAAAAGAGAGTGTTCTTTCACTTGATTATCAAGAAAGAGAGTCTCAGGATGGGTGAACCTGTATCTCTGGATTCAAATCAATGAAATGACAGTTTCTGTCCCACAAGGTTCTTAAGGTCAAGGGTTTTGACCTTAGGCTTAGTCGTGACACCAGATTAAGTTCACTACAGCAATATGTTTTTGGTATAAAACTTGCTAAAAAAAAGCATAGGGTGTCCTTTTGCCATCATTAATTTTGAATTAAGAAAATTCCACTACTAGGTCCAGAGAGTTTTTAAATAATAAACAAATCAAGTATTAGGCTTCTTTCTTGTAGTGCAAAACAGTGCAAAAGATATCAAATGTAGATTTAGCCATATATTTTAAACAAAAGAATATGTTGTTAACTCTTAACAGTTTCCAGTCTTAATTAAGAAATGAACAGCAACAGAGCAGCATTTTACACTGAAACACTTCACCCTCCAACCCTCTAGTGGGCGACTCCTTCCGCTTTAATGGAGAACTGACACAAAATGACTCTGTGGCTTTGACCAGAGGGTCTCGCAGTAAAATCACACAACAAAGCGTTCTTTTCTCAGATCAGAGAGCAGGTTTCTCTAAAGCTGACCAACGCTTACTTTAACTTCCGATGGGAAAAAAACTAAATTTTCGACGGAACACAGCGTTTTGCACATGTGTCAGAATACAGAAACACTACGGCAAGCCGGCTGTGGTTAGCTTGTAACTTCGCTACTTAGCTCTCGAAGAAAATACTTTAACGCCACTTACGCACAGTTTTCAACTAAAATAAAGTAACGATTAAACTGACAACTCTGATTTTACTTCAGACACAGCATTACTGCGGTTAGCCGGTAGAAGACAGATCTATATTGTAGGCTAAATTTCTATCGTTTCTACCATATATATTGCGCATTCCTACTGTATGTTACCATACCATACTATTTTATTTATAGAGCACTTAAAACAGCGACAAGGCCAATCAAAGTGCTGTACAGACAGAACAACAGGTAACACACAAAGCAAAATACAAAATGAGGTAAATCAGAATATAGACATAAAAACAATGCAGATATAGACGACAAACCAGTGAGGAGCATACAGGATCAAAACACAGATAATCTGGTGTTGAAAGCTACTGAATAGTAGTGGGTTTTTTTTGTTTTTTTTTTTATTTTTATTTATCAGGAGAATATATAATTGACATTACATACATTATACAAAATTTACATGACTTCTCCAATTTTTTCTCTTTTTCCTTCCCCCTTTTCCCCCCC
>NW_023626613.1:0-2854 GCF_014905685.2 Nematolebias whitei | reverse complement strand
ATTGTCCCTCACATTCCACCAGCAGGTCACTGGATTCACTGAGGTAGGGATGATGCAGACATCTGTGTCTCTGCCTGAATCTTCTCTGTGATTCTCTGGGGTTTAGGGCTCTGATCATCTCCCTAATTCACATTAGAACATAAAACATGAACATTAACATGGTTGTGTTATTATTACTCAAAAAACATTATCTATGCTGAGAGATAAAAGCTTAACTGGTCAACTAAATCCTTTACAGTTTACTTACCTCCAACATGGAGCTCCACTGTAGAAAAAGCAGCAATCGTTTAACAACAAAGTTTGTGACTGTCCTGTGGCCCCCACCTCGCTTTTCTTTTGTCCTCCTCACATCTGGGTCAGAGGCTCCTGTTAGGAGAACATGAACATAAACAGTGAACATTAGTGAAATGTTTAAGCAGCTGACTGGATGGATAAGCACATTTTTACAAGCTAAGCTTCATCTGTTCCTGCCAATCTTTAGTTAGCTTCTGATTTTAGCTAGCTACATACATACCCATAAAATAAATTTACACACTAATATCTTAAAAAGTTATCGTTACATGGATCATAGCTTAATTCACTGCGATGTACATGTTATGCTGCAGTTTCGTTAACAAACGTAAACTCACCATCTGAAGCACAGACACAGAGCCGTCCTCGGAGTTCTTTGATGAAGAGTCCGGTCGTGTAGATAATGAATCAGGACATTCAGGCTCTACTCACAGGCTGACTTTAATGCTGAGAGGAGGAGGGGGAAGCTGCTGAACTCCTCTCTCCTCGCAGAAAAACACGGAGCAACTTTCTGCTCGCGTGTTGTCGAAGCCGTTCGAAAACACGCGCTACACACGTGAACCCGTCTGTGGGCGTCACCAGCACCATAGACATACATTAGATATAGATTAGGTACGGCATCTCTATACAGCTCTGGGTGTAATCTGGGTGTAGTCTGTTTGTCATATGTCTGGTGTTTACTTGCCTGCATGCTGAAACCACGTGACACGTTGCAGCCAATACCGAAACATGACACCGAAAGAAGAATGACGTTTCAATACATACACTGACGGGTGCAGTTCGGTCGGTGCCATAAAAGAACCTCGGTTCGGTACTCAGCCCTACGGCTACTACAGCAGCAGTAATTAGAGAGACAGGTAGGAAGGTACTTGGTGTGTCATCTGGACAGAGAATGGATGATAAGGAAACCTGGTGGTGGAATAGTGAAGTGCAGGACGCCGTTCAAAGAAAGAGATTAGCCAAAAAGAAATATGACCGTGAGAGGACTGAAGAGAGGAGACAGGAATATAAGGTGATGTGACCTAGAGCAAAGAGGGAAGTAGCTAAGGCAAAGCAGAGGGCGTATGATACGTTGTATGGGAGACTGGACACTAAAGAGCGTGAGAAGGACTTGTACCGATTGGCTAGACAGAGGGATCAGGCTGGAAAGGATGTGCAGCAGGTTAGGCTTATTAAAGATAGGAATGGTAATGTTCTAACAAGTGAGGAGAGTGTGACGGGAAGATGGAAGGAGTACTTTGAGGAGCTAATAAATGAAGAGAATGAAAGAGAAAGAAGAGTAGAGGTCATAGAAACTGTGGACCAGGAAGTGGGAAAGATTAGTGAGGGTGAAGTCCGGAAAGCTCTGAAAAGAATGAAGAAGGGGAAGGCAGTAGGACCTGATTACATACCAGTGGAGGTTTGGAAATGTCTTGGAGAGATAGCAGTGAGGTTTTTGACTCAAATATTCACTGGCATATTTGAGTGTGATAAAATGCCTCAGGAATGGAGCAGAAGTGTGCTGGTGCCCATTTTTAAGAACAAGGGTGATGTACAGAGTTGTAGCAACTACAGGGGAATTAAGTTGATGAGCCACACGATGAAGATCTGGGAGAGAGTTGTGGAAGCAAGACTTAGACGAGAGGTGACTATCTGTGAGCAGCAGTATGGTTTCCTGCCAAGAAAGAGCACCATAGATACCGTCTTTGTTTGAGAATGCTGATGGAGAAGTATAGAGAGGGTCAGAAAGAACTCCATTGTGTCTTTGTGGATTTAGAAAAAGCATATGACAGAGTGCAGAAGGATGAGGTGTGGTATTGCACGAGAAAATCTTGAGTGGCAGAAAAGTATGTTAGACTGGTACAGGACATGTATGATGACAATGGTGAGATATGCTGTATGAGCGACTGTAGTATGTCAGGACAGCTGTTGCTGTGGACATCCTATTAATTAATTATTCTTAAGGCTAGTTCAAGTACAAAGAATATTAACTGTTTAATTAACAACGGATTCTTTCTTCTTTGAGTTAAATTTCTGCCATGTGACCAAGATAACTTGAGAGTGGAGTGTATAATTAGTGACATGAGACATCATTTATCTTTGACCCATCAGAATAAATGCAGTCATTTTTTTAACATAATCAAAATTTTACATCAAACATGTACACTTGATTTGCTGATCTGTTTCTGATTAATAAACTTAGCAAGTTCAAATAATAAGACAACAGGGGATTACTGATGGAGAATAATTCATCTCTGAAGGCATTTAGCTTGATTTACTGGCGAAGAGGTTTCAAGAGGATAGATTTAGAGGTTTTAAAGAGGAGAGATTTAGATGGATGGATGGAAGTTTGTTGACCAGGAATGGCACCCTTCATCTGACCCCAGCTCAGCCCCGGTACAGTCGGTGCGTGACGACTCGTGACGACTTGTTATCTGAGCAGAAGATAAATCAGCTCCGGAACAGAGGTCCATTTCCACACTACCTTTCAGCGTCTCCGGTCAGAGTGGCTGAGAATTGTCCGAAGTAGTGTCTAGGTACTCCGTTCAACAGAATAAGCTTCCTTAGAAGTTGAGAGCATTTA
>NW_023626611.1:0-2855 GCF_014905685.2 Nematolebias whitei | reverse complement strand
GAACTTTACGCCGGAACTGACATATCTTCAGAAAGGTAAAAAGTCGATCTTCAACCAAAGTGTACCGTTGGGACAAGCTGGTCCAAAGGAGCGTGCTGTTCTGGTTAAAACAGACAAATTCCCTCACACATCTCTCTCAACTTAAACTTCATTTCCCATCTTTAAAATTCTTCTATCTGCTAAAAATCATTACAGATATTTTTAGAAATGTCTGAAGCAAAGTTTTTCAATCACTGCCGTGTGGTTAATAATCTGTTGTACTACTGGAAGTGAGAACAATCGCTGCATTGTTTACTTCCTGTAAACTGATTAATAAGCTGTCGTTATTTTCAATTTTTGCCAATTAATGTAAATGTGTGATGTGTTAAACTTGATTCTGTTAATAAATGACCCACTGTCATTGGTGAGTCAAAGATAATTAACGTCTCACGTCCACATTTTATTAAATTCAGATGCACGTCATTATACAGTCCAGAAAAATGAAAGAATCCGTTTAATTTATGAATATATCATGCATATGTTCTACTACAACTGCTTTAAGAGTCTCCGAGAACCTTGCAGAGCTACGTTAGGCTCTGAGACATTGATCTTCCACTTCCACTGCACTCCCAGGCTCCGAGACCTCGATTTTCCACTTCCACTGCTCCTCCAGGATCCAAGACCTCGTTCTTCCACTTCCACTGCTAGTCCAGGCTCCGAGACCTTGATCTTCCACTTACACTGCTCCTCCATGCCCCAAGAGATGGATCTTCCACTTCCACTGCTCTCCCAGGTTCAGAGACCTCGATGATCCACATTCACTGCTTTCCCAGGCTTCTGAGACCTCGAGCTTGCACTTCCACTGCTCTCTCAGGTTCAGAGACCACAATCTTCCACTTCCACTTCTCTCCCAGGCTCCGAGACCTCTATCTTCCATTGCTCTCCCAGGCTCCGAGACATTGATCTTCCACTGCTCTCCCAGGCTTCGAGACCTCGATCTTCCACTGCTCTCCCAGGCTCCGAGACCCTTCCAAGGCTCCTCCAGGCTCCGAGACCTCAATCTTCCACTTCAACTGCTCCTCTAGGCTCTGAGAAGCTTCCACTGCTCTCCCAGGTTCCGAGACCTCGATGCTCTACTTCCACTGCTCTTACCAGTCTCCGAGACCTGGATCTTCCATTACAACTGCTCACACAGGCTCTGAGACCTCAAGCTTCCACTTCCACTGATCTCCCAGGGTCAGAGACCTTGAGCTTCCACTTACATTGCTCTCCCAGGGTCAGAGACCTTGATCTTTCACTTCCACTGCTCTCCCAGGCTCCGAGACCTCGCTCTTCCACTTCAACTGCTCTCCCAGGCTCAGAGAACTCTATCATCCACTTCTACTGCTCTCCCATGCTCTGAGACCTCGAACTTCCACTTACACTATACTCTCAGGGTCAGAGACCTTGATCTGTCACTTTTACTGCTCTCCCAGAATCCGAGACCTCGATCTTCCACTTCCAATGCTCTCCCAGTCTCCGAGACTGCCGTCTTGCACTGATCTCCCAGGCTCCGAGATCTTGATCTTCCACTGCACTCCCAGGCTTTGAGACATTGATCATCCACTTCCACTGCTCTCCCAGGCTCCGAGACCCTTCCACGGCTCTTCCAGGCTCAGACATCCTGATGTTCCACTTCCACTGCTCTCCTAGGCTCCGAGACCTTGATCTTCCACTTCCACCGTTCTCCCAAGCTCCGAGACCTAGATCTTCCACTTCCACTTCTCTACCCCAGCTCTGAAACTTCAATCTTTAATTTCCACTGTCTCCCAACTCGAAAACCTTGATCTTTTACTTCCACTGTGTAGTGAACTAGGCCTGATGTCAAAACCTTGACCTTAGGCACCTTATGGGACAGAACTTGTCATTTCATTGATTTGCACCCAGAAATACAGGTTGACCCATCCTGAGACTTTCTTTCTTGAATTAATCAAGTAAAAGAAGACTACTTTCTATTATCATTACCATTTTACAAATGTTTGATAATCAAATTGTGTTAGTTCAAACAATGTTTAAATGTTGAAGTGAACTACTCATTTTTATTAACTGTGAAACAGTAATAATCATTCTTAATCCTCATTCAAAGTGAAATCAAGTTGGAATACGTTACAGAGTAATGATTCAATTTCTTGATCGTCTGTTTGAAGTGAGCAAGTGTGTAAGTTGGTCAAAGTTCAAGTTTCGGTCAACTGCAAGTTTACTGAAAAAGAAATGTCATGTTTAACTTTTACAGCAAGATACTGGAGAAGTGACTCCACAAAGTCTGAATTCTTCATAACAATCTTCTGTCTGTTCTTAAACAATCTTAATCTTTTTCCTTGACTTTTCATAACACCTTACATCACAAAACACACCTCTGTTTGGTCCATTCGACCAATCAGAAAGTCCTCAAATGAACCGGAAGTGACCCTTCTTAAAAGGTGCAGCACTTCCTAGTTACAGCAGTTCCAGAGTTCATGAAGGCTGGAATTCAGGATGCTGCTGAAAGAAAATCAAACTGAACGAGAGGAGATCTGGGAATTATGAAATTTCTGTTCTGGATGACCTCACGACTCCCGAGGTTTAGCTGTTCTTACGGAGACGCTGAAAAGTGGCTCGAAGTGGAACTTTACGCCGGAACTGACATATCTTCAGAAAGGTAAAAAGTCGATCTTCAACCAAAGTGTACCGTTGGGACAAGCTGGTCCAAAGGAGCGTGCTGTTCTGGTTAAAACAGACAAATTCCCTCACACATCTCTCTCAACTTAAACTTCATTTCCCATCTTTAAAATTCTTCTATCTGCTAAAAATCATTACAGATATTTTTAGAAATGTCTGAAGCAAAGTTTTTCAATCAC
>NW_023626610.1:0-2855 GCF_014905685.2 Nematolebias whitei | reverse complement strand
GGTGGCCCTCTTCCTGCATCTGGAGGTGTAGATGTCTGTGATGGTGGGGAGACTGATTCCAACAGATTTCTGTGCAGCCTTCACCACTCTCTGCAATGCTTTTCTTTCTGCAGCTGTGCAGCCTCCATGCCACACATTGATGCTCGAGCACAGGATGCTCTCCACTGCACACCTGTAGAAGGAGGTGAGGACTGAGCTTCCCAGACCAGCTCGCCTCAGCCGTCTGAGGAAGTAGAGTCTCTGATGAGCTTTCTTGATCAGGCTGGTGGTGTTGTTGCTCCAGCTGAGGTTGTCATTCATGTGTACACCCAAGTACTTGTAGCTGGAGACCACTTCCACCGCAGATCCTCTTATGTTCAGGGGGGTGTAGGTGTTTTTGTTCCTTCTGAAGTCCACAATCATCTCCTTTGTCTTCTTCACATTGATGTGAAGGTTATTCTCTCTGCACCAGCTCTCCAGGTGTTCCACCTCTTGCCTGTAGCTGGACTCATCATTGTTTGTCATGCATCCCACCACCGCTGTATCATCTGCAAACTTTACAATGTGACAGCCTGGATGGGTAGCTGCACAATCATATGTGAGCAGAGTAAACAGAAGGGGGCTCAACACACATCCCTGAGGAGAGCCAGTGCTGAGGGTTATGGTGGAGGAGGAGAGGTTGTGGATCCTCACTAACTGTGGTCTGTTTGTTAAAAAGTCTAGTACCCAGTTGCAGATGGAGGGGCTTAGTCCTAGTGTGGATAGTTTGTCCATCAGGGTTTGGGGGATCATGGTGTTGAAGGCGGATGTGAAGTCCACAAAGAGCATACGGACGTAAGAGTTTTTCTGCTCCAGGTGGTTGAGCGCAGTGTGGACCACAGAGGAGATTGCATCCTCTGTTGATCGGTTCTCACGGTATGCGTACTGATGAGGGTCCTCGTTGATGTTGATGGTTGTTTTGATGTGAGTCATGACCAGTTTTTCGAAGCATTTAGCGACTATTGGGGTGAGGGCCACTGGCCGATAGTCATTCAGACCAGTCACTGTAGAGCTTTTTGGGACTGGGATGATGGTGGCAGTCTTCAGGCAGGTGGGAACTGTCTCCAGGGTAAGTGAGGTGTTAAAGATGTCTGCCAGCACCTCACAGAGCTGATCAGCACATTCCTTCAACACTTTTCCGGGGATGTTGTCTGGGCCAGTTGCTTTGTGCGGATTAATCCTCCTGAAGGTACTCCTTACTTCTGCTGAGGTCACGCTGAGATGCTCTTCATCCGGTGGCGAGGTGAGTCTGGTGCTGGGTGGTCTGTTCGGGTCTTCAAAGCGTGCATAGAACTTGTTGAGGGCATCAGGCAGAGATGGGTCTTTGGGACATTGTTCGCTCCTTCCTTTATAATCTGTTATGCACTTAATGCCCCTCCACATGCTCCGAGGTTCTTGTGAGATGAATTGACCCTCGATCCTCTTTGCATATGCGGCCTTGGCCCTCTTAATACCAGCAACCAGCTCTTTTCTTATCCTACTCAGCTCCTCTGAGCTTCCAGACCTGAAGGCAGTGTTCCTGGCTTCCATCAGGGTACGCACCTCTGCATTCAGCCAAGGTTTTCTGTTTGGGTAGCTTTTAACATTTCTGATAGTGGAGACTGTGTCAGTACATGTACTAATGTAACCTAGTACTGAGGATGTGTATTGGTCAAGATCAAGCGAACCTCCATTTTCAGCAGCTTCTCTGAAAACCTGCCAGTCTGTTCGATCAAAACAATCTCTCAGTATGGGTCCACTGTCCTGGCTCCAACATTTAACTTTCTTTTGTACCGGTCTGGAGCGTCTCAGCGGGGGCATGTAAGCAGGAGCCAGGAAGATTGAGATGTGGTCTGACAGTCCTAGGTGGGGGCGGGGTTCGGCTTTGTATGCATCTTTTACGTTCGTGTAAACACGGTCCAGCGTGCGGTCTCCACGTGTCGGAATCGTCACATGCTGATTAAAGCTTGGGAGACAGTCCTTTAGATTCACGTGGTTAAAGTCTCCGGCTACAACGTAAAGAGCCTCGGGGTGTTTGTTCTGCAGCGAGCTGATGATATCATTATAGTTGTATTTCAAAATTGTTCTTGAAAACAAATTCCAATATTACTTTATTACAATAACTGTGAAGTTGTGTGTTATGTTAACCGCTCAAATAACCAAGCACTGATCTAAAAAAGTTAAATCTGGTCCTCTGGACATTCAAAAAAACAAAACAAAGCAAATCAACATAAAAAATGTAGAAACGTTTCGTCTCTCATCTGAGAGACTTCCTCAGTCTGAGGAGCTGTATTCAGCTCAGTCTGAGGAGCTGTATTCAGCTCAGTCTCTTAAATAGCACCGTCTCAGAGTGGATCAACCAGTTTTGCTGCTGACAACCAAAACCAGCTGTTCACATGCTCAAGAAGGACCATCAGCCTAACAATGGATCATTAGCACACTGATGGCTGTTTACTGTTTACAGAGGGCTGAGTGATACTAGCAATCACAGCATTGTAAGAGGGGGACAGTTGAACCCGGAGGCCTCCACCCCTGTTTAATGATGGACGATTTCTTTTCACAAAGATGGCCTCCTTTACTCCTCTCTCAAACCATCGTTCCTCTCTGTCCAGGATGTGAACATCTTCATCCCTGAAAGAGTGACCGCTGGCCTGGAGATGAGTGTAGACAGCAGAGTCCTGGCCTGATGATGTTGATCTTCTGTGCTGGGCCATCCTTTTGGCCAGTGGCATGGAGGCTGCACAGCTGCAGAAAGAAAAGCTTTGCAGAGAGTGGTGAAGGCTGCACAGAAATCTGTTGGAATCAGCCTCACCACCATCACAGACATCTACACCTCCAGATGCAGGAAGAGGGCCACC
>NW_023626609.1:0-2855 GCF_014905685.2 Nematolebias whitei | reverse complement strand
CGGTTCTCTGCCATCCTACGGAGACGCTGGACCGGTAGCGTTAACTGGAACTCCGTATCCGCTGATTCATCGTCAGAGAGGTAATGAGTCGAGTTTACTACCGAGCGTACTGAGGAAAGCTGGGTTCGAATGGAGGGTGCCGTTCTGTTCAACACTTTCACTCACACACACCATCTCCCTCCCTCTAAACTTCATCTTTCCATCTTTAAACTCTTCTATCTGCTAGAAATCATTCCAGATATTTTTAGAAATGTCTGTTGTACAGTTTGAAATGGGGAAACCATGGCCGTATGGTTTCCTCCTTGTAAAACTAGCTAACTAAGCCATGTTGTTATTTTTCAATTTGCCAAATTAATGTAGATGTTTGATGTTAAACTTGATTCTGTTAATAAATGACCACATTCATTTGATGGGTCAAAGAAAATTAACGTCTCACGTTACATTTAATTAAATTCAATGCACGATATTATTCAGTCCAGAAAAATGAATGAATCCGTTTAATTTATGAATATATCACAGAATATGTTCATCTACATACTGGCGGCCCGTATGTTTGTTCAACATACTGGTGGCCTCGTACGCTTCATAAATGGACTGTTATTCGTGTAACAATTGAATTATCATGTTGGCATGAAATGAAAAGTGCAGATTTCTGCTGTGTGAAACACAGCGTTTTTGCAGCTGAGATGCTCAGAGAAAATACAGCAATGCTTGCAATAGTGATGTTTTGAAAGCTGAAATAAGGTCAATGGGTTTCGTTTGAAAGCTGAATTTGTACATCTGTTGTGTAACAAAAGCTGGGTTTGTGTTAAAACGCTTTATTCTGTTTAAACTGTGGTCCAGACATGGTTCTGGTCCAGCTCGGTTCTGATTCGGTTCGAACGAGTCGTGTTTGAAGAAAGAGACGTTTTTAAGAACGGAGCGCCGTCTCCGTGAGCTTTGACAGTTGATTTGTTACATTTTTAACAGAAAATAGTACATTTTGACAGTTTAAAAGACGAAAAGTTGTCCGGAATGTTCATGCTAAATGCTACACGCTAGCTGGAAAAACGATCCGTCATTGGCTGAAAACGGCCGTGTGGTACGCCCTGATTCGCTGAGAAATGAGTGACGTGTCTGCGTCACTTCCTCTGAGTCAGCGATATAGAACCCACCCCCATTGCTGTTCTGTCATTGGTAGATTCAGTCACGTGACCCGGAAATGAAGCTCGTCTTCATAGGGAATTTCAATCTACTGTTTAAAGTTGACAAGCGCTTTAAAGTTGCATTCTGATCCGCTGCTCCGTTTCTTTGAAGCCTAATCGCTGAAACTTTGCCATGTTTGAGTTTGAAATCCGTCATTAAATGGTGTTTTTGGACCACGCTAGCCGATGCTAATTTTAAGCTAACAGCTAACAACCGGATGTCACCGGATGCCACAGGAAGTCATCGCGACTCCTACTGGTCATCACTAACAGTGTCTGGGTTAAAATAAAATAAGGTTGATGCTGCCACCTCCTGTGGAAACTTGATATCACAGTTTCACTTCATTTTTAGGTTATTTTGGGTGAAATTATACGTGTTTACTTCTGTCAGATGCATTTTTGAGTTAATAAACGTTCTTCAAGCTGAATTATTACTGTTATCTTGCATTTAAAAAGTGATGAAGGTATTTATGCCAGAAGGGCATTTACCAAAACATTTTTCATTCACTGGTAATTCCTCTGATGGAGGGGTAAAATGAAAAATTAGAAACTTTTTAAAGATATGGTCCAGATATTCACAGAGTTGATAAAGTTTACTCATTTGCTGAAAAGATAATACACGTTTAATTGCTAGATCACTAAATAAGCGTAATTATATCAGAAAAGGAAACTTTTCTGATTTGTTTTTACCACCTAAAACAATACATCTTCTTATTTAATTTTTAAATAGAAGATAATGGCAGGAGAAGACGTAAACGTTGACCTTTTAAGCTCCCAAGATGTCATCCAGACAGCCTTATGTATTTTAACAAATCCAATTATTGGTGCACCGTTAGAAGACCTTGATGAAGCTCAAAGAGCTGAAGAACTGAAAAGTTTAGCAAAAGGAGCTACGGTTAGTGAGAATAAAAAACTCGGCCATGAACGGTTAGCAAAAATTTCTCTGCTTCTCAAAGACGAATTGGATCATCAGGTTGCACGAAATGTCATGCTGTCTAGAGCATATGCAACTGAAAAGGAGATGTTTGACAAATTGATGGAACAGTCTAAACTTGATGAAGAGACACGTGCAGTTGAGGTGCAAGGTGAGAGGGAGCTCTCACATACTCAGCTGTCATTGCAAGCTCAATCATACGAGGAGGTCATTAAAGATAAAGAGCTTCAGTACCAAGCTGTGTGTTCAGACAACTGTGTGCTACAACAACGGTTGCAGCTCGCATCAAAAGAGCTGGACGAATGCAGACTGGAAAAAGCGGCATTACTCCAACAATGTGTGCGTTTAAAAAGTGAATGTCAAACATCACAGGAACACTTGAAAGCTTGTGAGGAGAAACTAGCCGCAGCAACAAATAAGATTTCTGACGTGGGGCGAGCTTGTCTGGAACTCAAAGAAGACCAAGGTCAGAGTCCAGGTCACCCACAACCACCTCAGAAGGATGTTGTTGCACCTCCTGCTCTTAATCCCATTCTGCCACCTCCACATGTGGGTAGAGAAACACCTCCACCCTCATCTCGGGTGATAGGGACAGACCTGCACCAATTTGCACTACCAACCATGCAAGAGAGACCGTTGATACTTCCTCCTTCAATGGATGATTTGCAAAAAATCTCAAAATATGTACAACACTTTGTACCGGGACCAATGGGTTCAACTGGAACAAAAGCGTACCT
>NW_023626608.1:0-2855 GCF_014905685.2 Nematolebias whitei | reverse complement strand
TCTCAGTTTCTCTGATACTGCCTCAACATATGGAATGACCACTGGTCTGGGTCTGGGTTCCTCCTTTTCACCTGTTGGCTGAATGGAGTCCTGTTTGGGTTTCTTCTCTGCTTTCAGGAAGGCCCAGTTAGGATATCCACATTGCTCTAAAGCCTGTCTTGTGTGGGATTTCTCCTTCTGCCTGGCTCGTGAAGTATAATGAGGACGCTGTCTGCTCTGTGATACAGAGAATTTCTTTTTAGATGAAGTGGTGGACGTTCCTGACAGCTTCACACCGACACCACAGAACAAATTCTTTGTAACTTCTACACAATAAAATGCGTTACTGTGAAGGAAAAAGAAAACATAATGCATTGTGCAATATTTGCTGTGAAAATGGACGAGGTGGTACTAAAAAAAAAAAAAAAAAAAACATTTTCCCAAGTGTGGTGTAGTATGACATATCCTGAGATATATTCATACATTAAACGGGTTCACTCATCTTTCTGGACTGTGTGATGTTCGTGCGTTGAATTCAACAGAAATGTAACGTGAGACGTCATTTTTCTTTGACCCATCAAAATGAATGCGGTCATTTGTTTTATAGAATCAAAGTTTAACATCAAACATTTACATTAATTTGGCAGAATATGAAAACAACAACATAATTAATCAGCTTTTACAACCAGGAAACCATACGGCCATGGTTTTCCGTTGCTTTACCACAGACATTAATGAAAACATCTGGATTAATTTTCTAGCAGAAAGGAGAGTTTAAAGATGGAAAATTGAGATTTATCTTACAGAGAGATGTGTGAGGGAATTTATCTGTTTTAACCAGAACGTGCACGCTCCTTCGGAACTCAGCTTGTCCCAAACAGTACACTTTTGGTGAAGGTCGACTTTTACCTTTTCTGAAGATAGATCAGTTCCGGCGTGGAGTCTCACTTCCAACCACTGTTCAGCGTCTCAGTGAGAACAGCCAAATACCTAGAGAGCCATGCGAGGTTATCCAAACAGAAGTTATAATTCCCAAAATCGTCTCTGGTTCAGCTTGTTTGTCTTAGCAGCATCCATGAATGCCTGCGGTTGCATTCACGGACTCCCAAAACTCTCTGCACTCTGGATTCCAAAACTCTTGAACTCTACTTTGAACTAGGAAGTGCCGATATTTAAATGGGCTCCACTTCCGGTTCGTTTGAGAGCCTCTGATTGGTGGGTGGACCAGAACAGAGGTGTGGTTTGTGATGTAAGGTGTTATGGAAAGTCAAGGATAGAGATTAAGATTGTTTAAGAACAGACAGAAAGATTGTTGGAGAAAACCAGTCTTCGTGGTGCCACCTCTCCTGCATCTTGCTGTAAAAGTTAAACATGACATTTCTTTTCAGTAAACTTTCTAGTTGACCGAAGCTTGAACTTTAACACACTTACAACTTTGCTCATTGAAGACAGAAAATCAAGAAATGCATATTAACCTGATTTCTTCTTTGAATGAGGATTAAGGATCATTATTTACTGTTCCACAGTTAATAAAAATGAGTAGTTCACTTCAACATGTAAACATTGTTTGAACTAACACAATTTGATTATCAAAACATTTGTAAAATAGTAATGATCATAGAGAATTGTCTTTTTCCACTTGATTAATTCAAGAAAGAAAGTCTCAGGATGGGTCTAAACTGTATTTCTGGATTCAAATCAATGAAATGACAGTTTCTGACCATATGATCCTAAGGTCATTGATTTGACATCAGGTCAAGTTCACTACATCTACATGCATCTTTCTGGAAAAAACACCTCCCTCTGCTTTTCTCGGCAGTTTAACCCTCTCTACTTGAATATCTTGCACCAAAACATTTAGTTTTACTTCATTCTCTGTTCAGTTTCAGCCCAGAAGAACACTTACCTCCAAAACTACAAATGAATCCCTCGGTGACGGGGACATGGGCGTGCTGCTCGTCTTTAACTTAAACTGCTGATGGTTCATTTCATCCAGGGAGACTTGTTCAACACGTTTCCTCTGTCTGAAGATCAAACTAAAAGTCTGCTTCAACTTCCTGTGTGTGTGTGTGTGTGTGTGTGTGTGTGTGTGTGTGTGTGTGCGCGTTTTGCAGGTGTGTGTCACAGTGTGCCAGTGTCTGAGATCATCTCTGTCAGAGAGGAAGAGGAGGAGAACGGCAGCAGACAAGAAGATGATGATGATGATGGCAGCTGGAAGAAGATCAGAGAGGGTGGAGGAAAGGTCTGCAGGCAGTCCTTCACAGGTGAACATGTGTGGAAGAAGAATGGGGATGGGGGGGGGGGGCACATTTATTCATAATTATGAGAACAATAAGTCATCAGTATAGAGTGTGAGTGGATTCACAGAATTAGACTGATCAGCTGCTCTCTCCAGAGCATAGCCACATCCTGACGTCACGTCAGACTGACCAAACTATTGCAGCTCCAGATGGACTTTTCTGTTTCACTTCTTTGACCAGAACCTTGAGCTTGGGAGGACACTAACATCGTGTCTTTAATGAGCTAGTCTCATCGTGTGTTCTGCACATGGACAAAGAAAAACACTAACGATCAAAAGTCTCGTTTAAACAAACATTAACTTCCAGCAGAGCTTCCTTTGACAAAACAATGGAAGGGTTCTCTCAAACTATAACAATAAAGTGATAAAGAAAATAACTACTGCTTATCAAAGTTTTTTTTATTTCTGTTAACACTTGTTTAAACAACCCCCACCCCAGCAAAGCCAAGAAAGAATCCTAAATTAAATTTTATGTTAAATTTTATGAGTTCAATAAATATCAAAGCATATAACAAACTCCATGCTCAATAATCATCATATTGATTTATTGTGTCTGACAGAAACTTGGCTACAACAG
>NW_023626607.1:0-2855 GCF_014905685.2 Nematolebias whitei | reverse complement strand
CCACATCAACTCTGTGGATAAATACATCAAGTTCACACGAGAAGATGAAAAAAATGGCAAGTTGGCTTTCTTGGACTGTGAGGTCTCAGTCTCTGATAGAGGACATTTGCAAACTGAGGTGTACCGCAAACCCACCCACACAGACCAGTATTTGCAGTTTGACTCCCATCATCCTTTGGAGCACAAGTTAGGAGTCATCAGGACTCTGTATCACAGAGCAGACAGCGTCCCCACTAGCTCGGGAGCCAGGCAGAAGGAGAAATCCTACACAAAACAGGCTCTAGAGCAATGTGGATATCCTAACTGGGCCTTCCTGAAAGCAGAGAAGAAACCCAAACAGGACTCCAGTCAGCCAACAGGTGAAAAGGAGGAACCCAGACCAGTGGTCATTCCGTATGTTGAGGGGGTATCAGAGAAACTGAGACGTTTATTTTCTAAGCATAACGTCCCAGTGGCTTTTAAACCCAAAATACATTACGGCAAAGACTGATTCATCCCAAAGATCCAGTCCCCCAGCACAGACAGAGTAATGTTGTGTATGCTGTTCAGTGTCAGGAGGGCTGTGATCAGTCTTACATCGGGGAAACTAAACAGCCACTGGCCAAAAGGATGGCCCAGCACAGAAGATCAACATCATCAGGCCAGGACTCTGCAGTCTACACTCATCTCCAGGCCAGCGGTCACTCTTTCAAGGATGAAGATGTTCACATCCTGGACAGAGAGGAACGATGGTTTGAGAGAGGAGTAAAGGAGGCCATCTTTGTGAAAAGAAATCGTCCATCATTAAACAGGGGTGGAGGCCTCCGGGTTCAACTGTCCCCCTCTTACAATGCTGTGATTGCTAGTATCACTCAGCCCTCTGTGAATAGTAAACAGCCATCAGTGTGCTAATGATCCATTGATAGGCTGATGGTCCTTCTTGATCGTGTGAACAGTTAGTTTTGGATGTCAACAATATTGTACATATCCATCCATTATCTTTACCCGCTTATTCCATTTTGTGTCACGGGGGTCGCTGGTGCCCATGTCCAGCAATCACTGTGCGAGGGGCGGGGTACACCCTGGACGGGTCGCAAGTCCATCATAGGGACACTATTCACTCTGTCACTCACACCTAGGGACAATTTAGAGTTACCAATCAACCTAACATGCTTTAGGTCTGTGGGAGGAAACCCGAGTACCTGGAGAAAACCCACGCATGCACGGAGAGAACATGCAAACTCCACCTATAGAAAGACACCCGAACCAGGATTTGAACCGGGGACCTGCTTGCTGAGAGGCAGCAGCTCTAGCAGTTGCGCCACCGTGCTGCCAATATATGTAAATAAATGGGTTGATCCACTATGAAAAGGGGTGATTTATAAGACTGAGTTTGTTGCAGCTCCTCAGACTGAAGAAGTCTTTTGGATAAAAGACGAAACGTTTCAACAAATTTTTTATTTTTCATTTTGTTGAACCCATCCAGAGGACCTGACTTAACTTGGTTAGATTTTTCTACCTGGCTTATTGAGCATGCATCAGGATGTTTTTTATGCAAGATTGAACCAAAATGAAAGGATGAATTAAGTGGCAAGAAACATTTTTCTGTTCGCTATTCAAAAGATCAGTCGTTTCAGCAGCAGCAGAGACGTGTGTGAGTTTGTTGGTCTGTGACTTGCACCCTCCAGTCTACGCCGTTCTCCAGTCTGTAACGGATCTGATATTTGGCCTGAAACAGGATGTCCTTCAGCTCGGGCGGGCTGGTCCATTGAACCTTTAGCTGGTCCTTGAGGTCGCCCACACGACTCACCTGCACGTCGGCAGGAGGGTCTGTCGTCACTGCACAGACAAAGTGAATTAAAAAAGACTGCACAGTTTTTCTGCAGTGACAGAAGCGCTAACTGAAACAGATAAAACCAGCGATGAACATTTGATAAAATGCAGAGTCAGGTAATAAACTTTACTAAAAACAAAGTGGTCAATCATTTTCATGCAGCGGCGTGCAAAACCTCAGTATCTGTTTCTGTCTCTCTGGATGCTACCGACTAGTTTGGAAAATTTTGCAAAGAAAAATTAAGTCTGTCTAGAGTTTTAAAACCTCATATTCTAACAGTACTGTTTCTCATAGTCAAAAACTACAAAATAAAACCAAGACATTATTTATAACTGAAAATGTTTCTTTTTTTTATAGTTTATTTAAAGATTAAATGAACTTAATTTTCTAGTTAAAATCTTCAAAGGTATGGAATATTTGTCAATGTTCTGCTGCAGGAGGATCCTAATGTTGGGTGGATCTTCCTGTCGTGCTCAGGTGGCTGCAGACAGATCAGCCAGTGCTTCCTGTGAGAGCATGCTGTACCTTAGTCAGGATTAAATTAAATATCTACCCAACACAGTAAACCTGCTGAGCTGCTCTGAGGAGGAGGAAAGGAACACAGAGGGAAGATTGAAGATAAAAGCATGAAAGACAAATAAGGAACCAGTTATAAAATGTTTTAAATGTCCTGTAAATGTTTCTCAGCCAAGGGCATGAAGGACTGAGGCTTTCACTGCTGACTTTCAACCAGTTCATCAACTGGTCTACAAAATATGTTCTGCTCGAATAAAACGAGGACATTATCCATCTGTCCATCCATCCAACCATCCATCCATCCATCCATCCATCCATCCATCCATCTAACCATCCATCTATCATCCACATTCATCCATCCACATTCATCCATCCATCCATCATCTAACCATCCATCCATCATCTAACCATCCATCCATCCATCCATCCACATCCATCCATTCAACCATCCATCCATCTATCCATCCATCATCCATTCATCCATCCACATTCATCCATCCAACCATCCATCCATCCATCCATCATC
>NW_023626606.1:0-2855 GCF_014905685.2 Nematolebias whitei | reverse complement strand
AACTATATGCACCTGGTGTGTAAGCTATTATGGTTGGGAACAGCTACGACTACCAGTTAAGGGGTGGAGCATGCTGAAAAGGGGTAACTACAGGGGTTTAAGCCTATAGAAAAGGGTTCCAAACTACTTTTCCATTTCTAACTTGGGTTAAGTTAGCTTTACATGGCAAAATATAGTTTGGTTCAAATGTCTGTTGTCTTTTAGACGAACGACTTGAGATTGGGTGTTTGGTTTCCCCATAAATGTTTTGGAAGTCTATGGCGAGACTTATCAAAAAGAATTAGCTATCCCCCCGAATAGAATTGTTCGAGTAGGTTCGGCTTAAGCGTTGTGAGATCAATGTAGATTATGGTACTTAAAGTAGCAATAATATACATTGACTCCGCAAAGATTGCAATTTAATGAATGAACTGCATGTTGGCATGGTCAAAGGCTTCTTAGTCTCTAACTTACTACACACAAGATTCATTCTTACCTCAGAAACAACCAAAATCAACTAAACAACGTTTCAACACCGACAAGAGTAGTGACTAAGCATCTAGAAACATCGTTTCACTGCTCCTCCTCACCCTGGTTGTCAGTTTCAGTCACGTTGTCCCGTGTGAGTGGCTTCTTTGCGGACCCGCTTACGCGAGGCATAATCATATCGAGGTGCGCTGCATGGCGATCCACGTCGACTCGGAGTGACGTTTGGCCCCGGGACAGGGATGCGAGTATCCCACACAATACGAGGGTTATCGTCATTAGCAGGGCTATGATTAATGTGTCCGCGCTCGACCACGCATAGTTAATTGGTTGGATCGGGTTCTTAGTTGTGGACCTGAGGGACTTGAGAACTTGGTTTATTGGTTCCACGTCGACGACTTGGGTGCCTTCAAAACGGATCCTTCCCAGAGTCTCTGGATCTATGTCTATAGACATATTTCCTAGGTACTCTGAGTCATCCAGAGTCGCGTCCCATCGTTCCGGATCGAGGTGATAGAGCGTCAAATCACCAATGTGTATGGTTGTTCCCTGGGGAACACTGATCCACATCGTTTTATCCGGTAACGTCAAAGGTCTATTTGCCCCGGGTTGATCGTAGGCTATGATCGCCTGTCTTTGAGGAGCGTTCACTAGCCAACGAGAGCCAATTATTTCCGCCTTTGCATCTTTAGCCAGGTGTCGAGGCGTTACGGTCGTTGAGCACTTAGAATTTTCCGGAATAGGTGTTAATCCGCATATGCCCGCGGTTTTATTCCACATAAACGGTTTGCTCGGGCACAGATAGTGTATCTCCCGAGTGAGAACACACATCTGCAGGTTTGGAGCTAGGTAAACGGAGGGGTTGTCGTCGTGGTACGCAACCATCCTTGGTGTGTCAATTTGAACATGGTTTTCGCCGTGCCAATTGCCAACATTTACGACGTCCCTGAGTCTATATATGCCGTTTGAGGGAATTATCGGTAGGTTGATAATGAACGCCATTTCAAATGTTTTGTGATTGACGTAGATTGGGATTGCGCTACCGAGAGTGTAAGCCAGGTGTGCCTGTGTTTGCGTAACTTTTTCGTGCGTAGCGGAGCTGAGGATGTCGTTCACCATCTGTAGAGAGACTAGATACGGTGGGATCCTACCGGTGGCTAGTGTATCTACCGACGAACTGATATCTCTAAGCATGTCAGCAAAAATCCTATCCATTAGGTGTGCGACAGCGTAATCCGCTTCAACCTTAAGGGCTAACTCATTTACCGCTATTACGAGGGCTTTGATTTCTTGGGTGTGAGTATTCAGCACTAGAACAGTATCCTTTACGGTTTTAGTCACCTGTGTCAATTGTGTTAGTTGAAGGTTCATTTGCGCTCGGATCTTTGGGACCTCGCTCTCTACTTCATACACATGTTGTTTTAGGGACGTTATACTGACAGTGTTGTATGCGGACAACCCTAGGCTGAACAGTGATCCTAGTGACGATGCAGCAAGCAAAAGTCCGCCGATGCCGCGCTTTTGCCTTGTACTTATTCCGCCCAACTCTTGTTGAGTGTAAGTAAATTTATGCAGTTGTTTTAGGATGTGTTGGATCTCTGCTTTAGCACCCTCTAGGGATACTGTGTACCATGGCCTGTTTAACCACTCATTTTTAATGTTAATGTGTTGTTGGACCACGGTTTGGGGGTCGAAGCGGACGAAGACCTTTCGAGTGTATAGGCGGCAATCTGTGATGAGCAGTCCCTGCTGGTCCCGCAGAGCGATGCCCGAGGTGGGTCCAGGGGTTACGATCTCGGCTTGCCCCTCTTGGGTGGCACCCAAGAGGGTGAAGATTACCAGTAGTGGTATCATCATTGTCCTATGGAAACACAAAGAGATAGGTCTTAGCTTCGTCATGGTCAAGGGTAAGTCCTGTGAATTTAAACTATGGTTAAGTTTCTTATCCATTAGTTATCTTCTGCTTGGATGACCCTTGTTCCCACGAGGTCAGATTTTGTGAGATCGTTGTCTCCTGAGGAGTTATTGCACGCCTTGTGTGGTTTAACCTGGTTACGGTGTACCCATTTAACAGTTGGCTCTTTTTGGCCTTTACTGATTTTTATCTGGTAGATAATTGGAGACACTTTGTCGGTTATCAGATGGGGTCCAGTCCATCTGGGCATCAGCTTACGGGCGAGAGTTCCGGTCCCGGACTCTCTTCTCCCAGTTTTGGGTGCAAACGTGTAGTACCAGACCCTGTCTCCCACTTGGAGTTCCTCGTGAGAGGCCTTTTGGTCGTAGTACGCTTTGCGTCCTTCAGCTGATTTTTCCAGGTTTTTCTGTGCGAAAGCAAAAGTGTTTTTAAGGTGTCTTTCCAAGTCTTTCATGTATTGTTGTGTGGTGTAGGC
>NW_023626605.1:0-2855 GCF_014905685.2 Nematolebias whitei | reverse complement strand
GCATGCTTTTTAGGCTGTGGAGTACAAGAAAGAGAGCCATTAAGCGCAAGTTTTAGCTTCAAATTCATATGAAAATGTTCGATTCAAGCTGTTTTTCTGTTAAGATGTTCACTTAGTGAGGCAGCCACCTCAGTTGTCCTCAGCACAATTCATCTCTCCTTCAGACTGTTTGTGCTGCACATATTCCTTTCCTGGTAGGTGTTCATCCAATCTGCTATTCTCCTCTTTAACTCCCACTGGACAGGCTAAACGTCCTCCTTGTTGCAGAGCCCTGAGATTTATCCTCTTCCTATTCAGAAAAGGCTTTTGTTGTCCACAGTATGTTCTTTAAAAAGCAGATTTTTTTTTTCTTACGCTGATGTCCCATGGAGCAAGTTTAGCTCCTTGCATTCATTAACAGGCCTTCACACTATGTGCAGACACTCAGAAGCGTGTTCAGTAGTCCCTCATTTATCTCAGGGGGTCCGTACCCTGAAGCCCCGCTATAAGTGAAAAACCACGAAGTAGGAATAGTAGTACAAGTAGTAAGTAGTAATTGACTTTAGTATTTATCAGAGGTGGAAAGAGTACTGAAAAACTGTACTCAAGTACAAGTGCTGTTAAACTGCTTCAATTGTACTCAAGTAAATGTACTCTTCTCAAAAACTACTCAGAGTATTAATAACTTTTTAACCAATTGATGTTTTATTGTGTTAATAAAAGACATTCAGTTTGATTTACTGTATATAACAGCTACATTCAAAGCACATTTCTCAGACAGAAGCTCTCTCTTATTTTAGTACCAGGCAAACCGATGGCAGTGACAATATCTAAGATCTTTGCATACTTAACCAAACTAATAACCCACACATACAAACAATAAAACAGCAATATCATACAGGTCGTTGTAAAACCTCATAATATGTTTTTTGAGATTATATGCTGAAGTCTTGTGAGCTGCTATCACTGTAGAGATCAAACACAGTTTGCATCTGGACGCTGTCTCCTTTTCACCCTGTGTACATGAAACATTCCTCCAGGTACGGCCACGGGCACTCGTCCTCAGCCTTTACCTCGTCATTTTCTCTGTTGACGGTGTTGTCCTCTGTCTCTGGCTTTTTCTCCAAATCTTCGGTCCATAAATGACTCTCTACTCTACGGAGTTGTCCTTTGCTTACGTCATACGTAATTGGCGTGTTCGATATCTGAGAGTCTTATTGGCTACAAAGATGCAGATGAACGATTTGAATATTAATTCAAATTACGGCAGTACTCAGTAGCAATTTCTGATTATAAAAGTAGTGAAGTAGATTACATGGTCTAAATTATACTTAAGCACGAGTTAAATTACACACTTGAAAGAAATACTCATAAAATCACAAGTACCAAAAAAAGCTACTTAATTACAGTAATGTGAGTATTTGCTATATGTTTTAAACCCTTCCCACACTCTTGAAATGTTCTAAACAATGTTTCTAAACACTAACACAGGGCACAGCATGTCATCATGATTTCCCTCTCACTGCCTCTGCTGCTCTGTGCCACCTGCCAGCCTCTTGGCCACGCCCACTTCTCAGCTGCAGAGCAGAGTAGCGGTGCAGCATGGCTGCATGGTAACCTGAGACTCATCGCTAGCTGATATTGTGCAAGATCTGTGTAATACTTTGTCAATTACTATTGGAATCAACTTTGTTTGTTAGCAAAATATTCCATGAACCCATGGAATAATTGTACTGACACTTTGATGACCACCACAGCCTACGGACCTTATAAAACACCCAATTAACTCGGACAATTTTCCAGATTTTGAGCTAATGGTGGTGTGGTATCAGCTGAGAAGCATCCCCACTACATACTTCAAGCATTAACAGATCATGCAAGATATTGCACGATCTTGTGCATGTTATTTCCAAGGTTTGATCGAAGCAGCTTTAATTCTGTCTTTTCTAATCACAAGATAACTTAAGTCTAAAACACTGACAGGAAAGGAAGCAGGCAATATGCATATGTAAAGGATTTTAAGGCTTTCAACTTACATACAGTAGAGTTTGCTAACGTAAATAAAGGCAGCAGCAGCTAGCTGTAGCACTTCATATTATTCCAATATTATAATATTTCTGCTTGAATAACAAGGTACAGCAAAGTTGACTGTGATGTAGACGTTTATGAAATAGTATTTGCTTTAAGGTGTATGAAACTGATGTGGTTGTTCAAGTTCAAGAATCTTTATTATCCCCAAAGGGCAATTTGTTTCACAGTCAGTAGACACGCAAAACATCCATACTAGACAAGACATTGTGATAACAGTACAGAGATCATCACTGTTCATTGAGAAGCCTGATCTCTACAGAGAAGAATGAGTTTTTCAGTCTGTTCATTCTACATCAGGGCAGCAGATACCTGTGTCCAGGTGGAAGCAACCTGAACTCACCATGGAGTGATGATCAGGATCTGCCAGAATCTGCCTGGCCATGTTCACTGACCTTGTCTTGTGTACAGTGAGATTTTCCTGGGAAACCCCTCCCGCTGCAGTACAGTAGTTCCTCACTACTTCGCGGTTCATTTATCGCAGACGTGCTCTATCGCAGTTTTTCAAAATAAAATTGTACATGACACGCAAATGACCGATTGATGGATGAGCCGCACGATCAGCATGGAATTTTTATTCAAAATAAATCATTTTAAATTATTTATCGCCTCCTGCACCTTTGTGCAGCCCATACTGCAGGATAAACATTCTGCTGCAGCTGATCAGCTGTTCTCCATGCAAAACGGAGAAGTGGGCATGGCCAAGAGCACTTGCAGGTGGCAAAGAGCAGAGGAGGCAGAGAGCTGAAATCATGACATTCTGTGCTCTTTTAGAGCGTTTAGAGTTT
>NW_023626604.1:0-2856 GCF_014905685.2 Nematolebias whitei | reverse complement strand
ACCTACACAGGCTCAGCCTGAAACCGAGCCTATGAAAGTAAGGGCAACATCTCCTGAACCACCCCTTCTCTCCCTGGAGTGCCCAAAACTATACCAATTGGAGACCTATCTTGATCATTTTGTGAGCACTGAAGTTGGCCCACCTAGTCAGACCAACTCCACAAGCACTGCTCCGTATGATCCTACCAGCCCTGATCAACCCAGATGGAACATTTCTGGACCCAACTCATCCTTATGGGCCAGTAAATGCCCCTCAAGAATCGACGCAAGAACAACCACAGCAAGTGCCGGAGGCATATATATGGGTTTAATCAGACGAAGGACGACCCATCTATGAGCCCGTCAGTCCTGTTGAGTCTCCCATGAGTGTGGAGGCAACATCCTCTCTGCCTGTCACCACCCCGGGGATCCGACACACCACCCCGGGGATCCGACATCTCAAGTGGGCAACTCACGAGAGGTCGACTCTGGCGAGCTGACAATAGTGGAATATTGGGATGCTGGTGACGAGGAGGCGCAAAGCCTTGGGCCTAGCGACACTGAAGATCCAGCACCATATCATGAGGAACTGGCCGATTTGGATTATGAGGAAGATGTCTTAAAAGTGGATACAGCTGATGAAGATCGGGACTGGCTTGGAGCTTAAGTGTGGGTTAAGGGAACAGTCTGACTCCGTGGAGGGGGTATCAAATATGTACGGAGCTCATCCTGATCCTATAGGAAAGAACAAGTCAGAACATGTTATTTTTTGTTATTCTGCTGAGTCATGCCTGGTTTGTTGGCTTCAATGCCTTGGATGTTCAGGGCCATGTGTGGAGCAGCACGAGCACACACACGGGCTCACTGAGATGCACACACACACAGGCCCGCTTGAAGAAACACACACACGCAAGCTCACACAGCCATACACACAGGCTCCCTAAGACACGCACTCGCGGAGTGAAGAAAGCAGAGCAAAGAATGTTTTTTCAATAAAAAGTACCAGTTTCAGATGAATGAGAAATATGTGGTTATAATAACATCAATAAACAAGTAGATAATCAAGTGATATTATAAACTCTGTGATTTTAGAATGTAATCTTTGTGATTTTACAATGTAATCTGTGTTTAAGCTTATTCATGATGAATGTTGAATGGAAAAAACCTGTAGCTTCGTGAATGTTCTGGAAAAGACGTTATGAGCAAGAATGTTACGCTAGGGGAAAAAACCTAAAATACAGCTCTGAGCCAATCAGCATAGGACAGCACAGAATGACTGTGCATTATTGAACAAATTACACCCGGATTTTAATATGCATTAGGAATGACTGGCAAAATCTCATACGAAGCCTGTGAAGTCGGACCAAGGTCCAGCCCAAAAGGGGTGGGTTAAGCCTGATGGGGTGACTGGCCGAGAGATGTCAGTCAAAATTTCAAGCTTAATAAACAGAGGGTTTCAGAGAAAGCTCTGCTGTTTGGGGACCCATTTCACAAAGCGAAGGAGCTCAGGGCAAGATCCGAAGAACCTTTGGACGAATTGTGGATTGTCGACAATTTTGAACGGTTTTTGCTGGAGAGGAACTAGGGTGAAATCCGATGGAATTAGTTTATTTTTTGGAACTATTTCTTCAAAACTCAACAGCCCAGATTAAACCTGAAACCCTTTTTCTTCAAATTGAACCAGATCAAGGACCAGGAGTGGCCCACATCCGAACAAATGGGATGGGGAAATCTGCTTCTTACCGGATACAGAAAACAGGGTAAGGGGACGCTCTTCAAAATTGATCCTTACTAAAACCTTATCCCAAATTTTAGCAGTGGTGTATGAATTGACAAGCAGAAAAATTAATTATATTAAAAACCTGGTTGCTCAGAGTTGTAGAAGGGTCTTCTTTGTGGTGAGGAATAATCTGTTGGGGCAGGTAGAGAGAGTAAGTAAACTGTGTGGGTACTTGTGTTCCTGAGGGAGACCGGGCGTGGCCGGCTGGACTGAAGGAAGTCCGACGCCGGGCAGAGAGGGATCCAAGCGCCTGTTTCAAGCCCATCCACAGGGACTGAGACCTACCTTGCCCAGGGAAGGTCAACAACTAAAAAAGGAACTAAGGAGTGAGAATCATTCATCATGTAATCTCTGTGTAATCCAGTGTAATCATTATTGTGCTATACCGCTGTTCCCCTGCAAAAGTTATTGATTAAAAGCAAAGCAAAACGTAAAATTCTGGATTATTATTTCCAACACACCTTTTTTTCTTGGAAGTGGAAAACTTGGTTCAATGAAACAACAGAAGCATGTTGGAGGTTTTAAACGGTTTTATTAGCTTTTGATTATAGAACAACACCCCTGAGTCTTGTGCCTAGGCTCTAAAAATCTCCAGATCGATTAACAATTGTAACGCTAAATCAGGAGATGAGCTACCGTTAACTTGCGCTCCCTCGTCTGCCAAACGTCCCCACTCTGGCTGCTCGGTCAGGCGAGGCACGAGGTGAAAGTTGGGTGTGGTACAAGGATCGGAGGTAGTTAACAGTCTGGGTGAATCATCTCAACACAGCCTTAAAAACTAAAACTGTCCTAGAAAATGTCTGTGGGTAATACCCGACACATTGGCAAGCTTGAAAACATCCCATAAAGTCACATTTGCATGCTTGAAAACATCCCTTCAGAAAAATTTGCAAGCTTCAAAACATCTGTTTGGACATAGTGGCAAGCTGAAAAATATCACTTCAAACATAGTGAAAAGCTTGAAATCATCCCTTCAGACATATTGACAAGCTTGTAAACATCTCTTAAGAAACACGGACAAGCTTGAAAACATGCCCTCAGACACATTTGCAAGCTTGAATACTTCAATTTGGACATAATTTACATGCTTGAAAACA
>NW_023626603.1:2037-2856 GCF_014905685.2 Nematolebias whitei | reverse complement strand
AAGATGGTTTGAATTTTCTCTCTAATTGAAATAATTTTATTTATAAAGAATCTCATGAAGTCATCACTACTTATAGTTGTAGGGATACATGGTTCTACAGAAATGGGACTTTTAATTAGTCTAGCAATAGTACTAAACAGAAACCTGGGGTTATTTTTATTCTCCTCTATTAAAGATGAGTAATATAAAGTTCTAGCTTTACGGAGAGCTTTTTTATATGTTAGCAGACTATCTTTCCAAGTTAAATAAAATTCTTCAACATTAGTAGAGCGTCATTTTCTCTCCTGGTTTCTAGATGCCTGCTTTAAAGTACGTAACTCAGAATTGAACCAAGGAGCCAGTTTCCTCTGATTGATTACTTTCTTTTTCAGTGGAGCAATTTTATCAAGTGAAGTTTGCAGTGAAGTTGTAAGATGATCAACTAGATGATCTAAGTCACTGTTCTCTGATGCATTACTCTGCAAGACAGAGGAAAACATTGATGGAAGAGATTGTTTAAATTTGGTTACAGCATTTTCTGATAAGCACCTGCTGAGATGAAATTTACTCTCAGTGACTGTGTAGTCATTTAATGTAAACTCAAAGGTTATTAAAACATGGTCGGACAGAATAGGATTTTGAGGAACTATTACCAAGTCCTTAATCTCTACACCATAGGTCAGAACTAAATCAAGAGTGTGATGATAAGAATGAGTAGATGTGCGGACGTTTTGGGTAAAACCAAATGAGTCTATTAAATTATTAAAGGCTATGCTTAAGCTATCACTTTCAATACATGAATATTGAAATCACCCAGTATGATGATTTTATCAGTATTTA
>NW_023626603.1:0-1937 GCF_014905685.2 Nematolebias whitei | reverse complement strand
TCAGTATTTAATAATAAATCAGTTAAGAATTCTGAGAATTCAGACAAAAACTGAGAGTAAGCGCCTGGTGGACGATACAAGGCCGGATTAACCATATGGGCAACTGTCCAGGGGCCCATGATCTCTAAGGGGCCCAGGGCAGTGAGGGCACAAGCAGAATATCTGGTCATCTCCTACTTGACTTGGAGCCCTGCGCTGCACTGAGACACTGCTGCACTTCCACTGCATGTGTGCAGCCCTGCCTCCTCCCAGCAGCTGCTGCAGCTTTCTTTTTGCTTTTGTTTCTTTCAATCGGATCCTTGCGACCTGTCAATCAACCCAGAAGGCGTGTCAGTAACTGACCAATGGACAACCTCAATTTGTCCCGAAGGTAAACGCCCCTGACCTGCTGACAAGCTCATACGTTTTTTTTTTCTTCTTGAGAAACATTGTTTTAATTAAAACAATAAGTTTGTATCTGTTGTGAGATGATTTTAGCAGTTTAGCAGATTTTTAATCTACTTAATGAAGAATAGTATGACTTAAAATCGTTCATAAAACACGAAGGAGGACTTATTATGCCTGTCTCTCAATCTAACCCAACTGATCGACTCTCCCACTAGATTAAACAAAAAACGTCCTGAAAAATCCTCCATCTTAGACCTGTTTCTAACTAATATGCCTCACAAATTCCCTGGTACAGGTGTATTCGCTGATATTTTGAGTGATTATTGTGTGACAGCTGCTTTGAGAGATATTAAACTTCCACCTTCTAAGCCCAGATTAATTCAAAAAAGGGATCTGAAACGTTTTTGTGAACAGTCATTCCTCTGGGACCTGTCTCACTTTGACTGCATCATATTCTGTTAACTGATGACGTGAACTCCGCTTGGAACTATTTTCATAATAGTTTCATTTATTTTCTGAACAAACATGCTCCTGTTTGTCAGTTCAGAATAAAGGGACGAGACAGCCCCTGGTTTACTCCAGAGCTAGCTGACCTCCTGCACAGGAGAGACCATCTTTGGGCCGCAGCGAGAAAATCTGACTCAGACACTGATTGGTTGAGTTTTCGACAGATGAGGAATAAATGTACAACTGCTGTCAAAGCAGCAAAACGCAACTATTTCTTATCTCAGACCTCCAAAATCTAAATGACCCTAACAGATTCTGGAAAACCATCAAACCTCTCTCAGGCACCCCCCAATCATCTGACCTCCCATCACAACTTCTCGTTAACTCTGTTCCTGTGTCAAATAAGCACGAGATCCTGAACTGTTTCAACAAACATTTTGTTGCTTCTGGTTCTTTATTTGACACAGTTACTAACAGAAAATCAGCCATTTCCCCTAATAACCAAACTTCTACAAATCAAATCCCTCCTACAAGTCAATCCTCAGTTAATCACACCTTCTCTTTTTCTCCATTCTCAGTCAGTGAGGTTAACACTAGAAGTCCCAGGAATTTCGACCTCCCCCCAGAAGTCCTAAAAAAGGGTCAAAAGACCCTTAGCACTAGAGTGACTAGATTTTCAAGATCCTGAGGACAAACCCCCTCCTTCTCCTCAACAATTTGCGGGCCATTAACTGCCATTTGTTTTAAATATGCATACAAGTAACTCAGACACACCCACCTCACCAGACTGCATTCCAATGTCCAATCCAGGGAGCGGGGGATTTAGAAGCCAGGTTCACTTGCGCAAAAAAGCGCAGCCTTAGTCAAAGTAGTGCTCCAAACCGGACAACTCTGATGGCTCCAATTAGCATCCTTTCATTTGTAAATGTGGCCATTGCCTTAGGAATCAGCAGGGGAGAGATAAGCTCAACTCACACAAACGTCCGTCTATTACTCCAAACAGATGCGAAATCAACTGGTTATATTTTGAACTTATATCTCTTGGTGGCACGTTGGTGCACATTTTGAACAAATTGAAGTCGATTTACCGTTTATTTTTCAAT